>NW_006160212.1:1570302-1623877 GCF_000334495.1 Tupaia belangeri chinensis
ATATATACAGAGAGAGAGAGAGAGAGAAGGAGAAAGAGAGAGAGAACATGTAAACATTACTATCTAAGTTTCAGGTGAAGAAAGCTATGGGCTTGGATGGAGAGAGAGTCTGGAATAGTTCACAGTCTCTAGGACATATTTGGATGAGCACTTTTTAGAATATTAGGCTCATTAACTAAATTTAGCCCCTAATATTTCAAACTTTCTTGTAGGTGGACCTGTAAATCAGAAAAAATGAAAGTAGATGACGACACTGGGTGAATGTGCCGAGAGGGATGCAGATCTATGTGATGCATGGAGCAGGAAGCTCTCCCTGGGTGGCATCAGGCTGAGTCATGTGCCTCATTCATGGCCCAAGCAGACTCCGAGTTTCATCATCACATTCAGAGGATAAAGATAACAGCAGGTCCCTAGAAGCGTGTGTTAAGAACTGCAGATAAAACACATGGAATCTGGGGCCTACAGGTGATGTGGTGGTTAAGGGAACTGGATTCTCACATGGCCAAAGGTGGTTCGAGTCCCGGACCTGGCAACTTGCTTTCCCACCTTCCCTCTCTTTCTCTCACACTGTCCTTCTCTGGTCAAATAAAAATAAATAAATAAAGATAAATAAAATAATTTTTTTCTTCTTTCCTTTTAAAAAAATGAAAATACGGAACACTTCATGAATTTGTGTGTTATCCTTGCACAGGGGCCATGCTAATCTTCCATGTATCATTCCAATTTTAGTATATGTGCTGCCGAAGCAACCACAAATTCTTTAAAAAATGTATAGATTCTCATACCTAATTAAAACTTACAAAATAGTAGCTATTAGTACTGTTGGAAACAACCATGTGAGGTTTTAGTCTTTTTCCCAAATGCATAAGTCTGTGTCTACATGTGTATGACAAAGGGAGTCCTTTTGGGTATAATAGACCATTGCTGTAAGATAGAGCACTTCATTCTTATTATCTTTCTACAAAAGTTTATGTTATTCTAATTCTAGCTGTTCCATTTCTCTTACCTCTGTGCTTTTTAATCTTTGACCATTATGAGGCCTCCCTGTGCACTTTGACAGAAGTAACTTCTTAAGGTTGGGGCCATTAAGGAAACTTAATGAATCTTTGACTTGAACTGTAGACTTTCAAAAAAGTTACTATCATGTTTTAGTTCACCCAGAGAAATAAAAGAAATGTTTTAAGAGGCTAAGAAATGCCAGAACATTACAGTGATTCTATGGTTCACCGGCAGAGATGTAAGTGAAACAGATTATGTTCATGCTGGTATTAGGAGGAGAATATGTAGAAACCAAGAGATACTTGTTTTAACATAGACATTTGTGGCAAGGGCCAAATCTAGGTTATTTTGCTTTCTCTCCCATGGGGCTCAACTAGAATGGGTTTGGGAGTGCAGTTTTCTGAGATTCACAGTATATAAATTTCAGCGAAGGGATTCAGATGAAGGCTTGTTAAGTTCTGGTCTAATGTAATAAGCATATCTGGCATTCAGTATGTCCTAGAGCTACATTTTCAAAACTTATTCCACTATTTATTCACTTGCTATTTACTTTGTGTCTTATAGAAACTAGCAACCACTGCTAAGTACTGTTTGACTAATAGTGTCTGATCTGTTGGTACTCTGCTGGGTGATGGGAACAAGACCCAGAGGTATGGATATGCGAGCTGATTTTAAAGAGCTTGTAGTAGAGCTACATAAAAAGACATAGATGTTGGAATATTATTAGCTATCAAATAAGGATAGCTAGCATTATTGGACATTTACATTTTTTAAGACCAGGGACACAGTGCTCTCTAGAAAGAGAGAAAGGATGAGAGAGAGAAAGTGCCTCCTAATAGGACATGCCACAATCCTTTTTTCCTCCATTCCTTATTCTTATCAGACTATTGGGCATGAATGTTATTGGCATGCTTTTAAAGTTGCCAGGATTGGAATCTGAACTATGGTCAGTCATGTGGGATCCAGCTCCTTAAATCAGTGAGCTACAGTACTGGCCAATCATCATTGGGTGTTTAATGTTTACTGTGTGCCATGTTCTATATCATGAGGATGTCAAGTATTATCTTGCCTCATTCTCACCATTATCCTTAAGGTAGGTAATATTATCTTCATTTTACAAACGAATAACAGAAGAACACACAGTCATTCAGTCAAGGTCTGATCATAGCAGCAGAATGAAAGTCTGGCTCATGAGAATGATCCAAGCTACTATACCCTGGGAATTTGAGGTGTCTAAAAAAGTATGTGCCCAATTTCTCATCATGCTCAGAGAAGAAACTGATTCCAAGGGAAAAGAAATAGAAAAAAATAAAATGTGCTCTAAAAGTTTTACTTCTACCTTATACAATTTCAGTGATAAATGACATATTTAACAAAAACATTTAATTCTGTAGCATCCAGATACAAAAGATTCTCACAAAGAATTATGTTTGTCTACTTTATCAACTCTATCAGAGTGAGAGGAACAGTGATTCTACTTAGAGTTGATCCTTTTATATTAAAAGTTATTTTTACTTCTATCTATTCATTGAGAAAAAGGCCATGTTGCCAATTAGAAATGAGAAAACTCTTCCCCATGCCCAAGATATCTGGCATAAAATAATAACAAAACAACAAACATTTAAACCAGGAAGAAATTACAGGGATTTGGTAATTGTATTGATTAGAAAGAGACATCTTCCCCAAATTATAGCTCTGGTTGGTGGCAGGGGCACGATTAGAATGATTTCCTTTAAAAGTATATTTCTTACTCTTTAGACAGCTCGGATGATATTTAACCATGCATTCCTTGAAGAGTAATCCTGATGCTCAGAACAAGTTGATATTGTTACTAACAATGTATACTTTTCAGCTGTTCTATAAATGCCAAGAAAGATTCTACCTTGTATTCTCATACCTCCCAACACCTAGCAGAATTTTGGGGGCCCAGTGGAATTGTGGAATTTATTGAGGGCTTGGGATAGGCAGGTACCAAAATTCTTTATTCTTGGATAAAGAGAGGAGAATCTCCAGATGCTGAGTTTTGAGGCACTCAATGACCACTGACCACTCTAAACCTCAAGATTTGTATATGGAGGAGAATAAATATAAAAATTTACTTAAAATTTGTTAGGAACAAAAGAGAGTGACTTTGACTTTAACCCTCATCTCAGAATTATATCTGTGGGTTAAAGTTTTCTATGAAATGAAATTCAAAATAAGAATAAATAAATAAATGAATGTTGGCAGGAATACACTTGTTAACAGAAGCTGCTGAATCTCCCACACCTCTTACAGAGATTAATCCCTTCCTACAGGCCAAAACCTAATTATAAACCATTCTAATTAGTCAGGAAGTAGGGCTGCTGTTCCTTTCTGAGGAAAATGTCTAGGAAAAGATGCTATTACGGCATGAGAACTCCAGAAGGAGGCAGAAAGAATTTAGGTGTTAACGCAAATCAGTGGTCTCATACCATAAAGCTTATTTGCTTGCATCAGTTGACTACTGCCTATATATTTTTATGGGCACTCTTCAGTTTATTTTGCTGCATTAAGTTCACTATAGTTCCAGTTTCATTGTAGCAAGCCTTTAAGCCTAAAATAAGTGTTATGTAAAATATTATTTTGACTTTTCATTAAATGGATCTTCAGAACTTTCAAGTGCTCTAGGGCAAAAAGAAGAAAATCTTCTAGGGAAAAGCCTTAATATTCCAGATATAATGAGTTTGTTTTACATTATCTTGCTTATTTTTTTTTTTCCTCCGGACTATTTTCACTTGGGTTCCTTTCATATCCCAGTTAGCAAAGGAATTGACCAGAACTAAGAACAGCCCTAGAGCAATAACTAAAATTCCGCTGTGCTTGTCAGATACTGTCTGACCACTGATTACTGCCTGAGGGGAGTTTGTTTTCTTTATAAACTTTTTGGTGGGTTCTCATCACCAGGGAAACAGCTTTTTTTCACCCTTTCTCAGGAGAAACTTCAGGATTGTCTTGAAGACAGCATGAGCTTATAGATTTATTATGATGATGTTGATTAGTTTAAATCTTGAATTTGTGTGTTATTTTTAAGGGTAAAACTCAGGCCTTTCCATAATATTGAAATCAGGAGAGCATTATAATAATAAATGATATAAATGTGAATGACCTGGAAACTTGCCACAGACAGAGGTCTATGTGAATCATAATAAATAAATACAAGAGGAATCTATCTTTTTCTTAGGGTTCACCTGTGAAAAATGTACACACTTATCAATCCGCAAAATGGAGAAAGGTTGGGAATTAATAGGTTCAGAGTCTCATAAGGAAACACGTTTTACCCCAAGTTCTAATTAAATTAATGAAAGTATTTTTTTTTTAATATATAGAGAAGTGATTAGGTTAAGGGAAACAAGAAAAGATGAGACACTCAAAGACTAGCAACAATGGTTTAAGTCTTTACCATTCTTCCAGCCCAGGGATATAAGGGATGCAGTAATGCCGGTGGTGTCCATTGGGAACTGGACATAAGTAAGAAGGAACACGCCACGGGAATGCAGGGCAGACTAGTTTGCATAGGTATGGAGTGTGAATGTGGGAGTTCTCCCTGTCAACAATCCGCACTCAAGAAATGGACCTGAGTATTAGCAAGAGATTTGAATAAATTCTTTTGTTCTACATGAGAACGAAACTAAGAAATTACAATTTTTTACTTTGTGCCTTAACAATTTTAACTTTTTCTTGTTTAAGTTTACAGTGAGTTTGATGCTTCATTTAAAAAAAAAAAAAGAAATGTTATTTTTCTTTATTCACAGTAGAGTGCAGGCACACATACCTACCTGATAGAGAGATGGAGAGTGGCATACCCTCCATAGGGACTGGTCATGCCATGATTCTCTTACTCCAGTTCTCAAGCCCATCAAATCCTGCGCATTCACACATGTGCCCAGTGCAGTGTATCTCAGTCTGACTGAGCAGGAGGTTGGTACCATGGTTGCCATGTGGGTTCCAACTTCTTATAAGCAGTACATTACTGCTTCTGCAAGCAGCTAGCCTGATGCTTCTCCTATGCAAAGGGATTTAGTCTCTGATTTGAGCAGTTGCAAGGATAACTTCAGAGAGTAAGTACACTTTTCTTTTTTTTTTCTTTTTTTTTGGAGAGATTTTCGCTATAGGGCGCGTGCGCTTGCCAGACAGACAGAGAGAGACAGAGAGACAGGAAGCGAGAAATCACCCCCCAGGGGGGACGGTCACACCATAATCCCTTCTCCTCCATTCTCCTCACGGGATCTTGGGCACGCACACACACGCGCCTGGCATGAGTTTTAAGCCACCGGGTCTGGTGCGCAAACCACGGTCGACTACGTGGGAATCCAGCGACATAGCCATTACGCTAACTGCTGGTTCCCCACTTTTTTAAAAAAGAATTATTTATTTTATTTTATTTTATTTTTAACTATGATTATTATAATTATTTTTCAACTTGACAAGAGGAAGAGAGAGAGTATGTGAAAGCAAGCTGCCCAGGTCCAGGAACCATGTTCGGTCATGTGGGAGGCCAGCACCTCAACCACCATGCCACTTCCTGTGGCCCTACAAGTACATCTTTAAATGTTACTTGGTTGTTGCCTTGATCAATTCACCCTAGGTTTTGCTCTGTAGCATGGGCAGCGGTTAAGCTGGAGTATATTTTGTTGAGAAATACTGGCTGAGAACTGCAAGACTAGAGTCATATAGGGAACTGAGATAAGGAACTATTTATTTAACTATAAACATATAGTTCTGAGAATGAAAATAGTTGTTTAAAATACCCCAGTGTTCCTGTTACTTACATTCTAGTCACATTGAATCTCTTTGCTTCCTCTTTTCAGCCCCAAAGATTTCACGTGCTTACATGGCTCTGGGCCTAGACCTCTATATTTTCTACTCAGCAAACCTGGAACATTCTCTGTCCCAGTCTCCATACTGGGATTACTACTTCTGTGACAGAGGCTCAACTCGAATTCTGTGTCCAGGTCTATGACTCCTCCCTTAAGGAGAGTTAATGATTTTCTAAGTGAGATTATGAATTCCTTTATGACCAGGATATCTGTTATGCTATATATAAAGTGGAATAACAAATTCTCTGAATTGTGATTTGGAATATCATCACAATTTATGCTGATTATAAATATTTATATTCCTTCTTCTGAGGACATGGTAACATTATTCTTCCCTGTCTCTTTAAAGTTAAGTGTGAACATATTATTGCTCTGGTCAATGAAATATGGTGATAGGTATCATAACAAAGTAGAAACCTTTAAAACCATTGCACCCTTCCCCATAGTCCCATCCAGCCTCCAGATTGTCCCAAATATTGGAGCTCCATTGATACGAGTTTTTGAATAAGTAGAAAGTAGAGCAAAGTTGGGAGACTGCCCTGGAGTGGACATGTTGGGTGTGTAGGGGGAAAATTTTTGTTTTAAACCAGTTTACTTTGAGTTATTTGTTAATGTAACCTATCCAATTCTGATTTGTACAGAAGATTAACAAAATATCACTCTCCAGTCTGAAGTAACATTTTAAATCCCATTGACGAAAAAGAGAAACAAAACCTTATCAAAGAATGCCACCTAAAATAGTGAATAAAATGGCCTAGATGACACTCAGTAGGGTCATCCTTCAAAGGAGATTAGTAAGAACAAATATATCAGTACAAACAAAGATATGACCATACTTTGGTAAATATGGGTAGAAAAGGGAGGGTAGGGGCCATGAGAGAATTTATCTGCTTCTCAAAGAAGTTTTGAGATAGAGAACTATTCTGAAAATACAAACGCATAAGAAAAGCTGGCCCAGATTATCAAGTGAGCAGAGTTCATAAAATCCCAGTATCAAAGGATTGCAGAAGATCTTCAAAGGTCAGTTGGTTCATTCACCTCCTTTCAAGTAGGATCACACCAAAACCATCCCAGAAAAATGAGAAGCTATTCTATTTTTAAAGCCGTCTGTAGAAAGAGATTTTCCCTGGTTAGAACTCTTTTTTGGCCAGTATTAAAACCTATATTTTGAATGACATGCCTCGCTCACATTCAGAACACTTCATGTAACCCTCAGTGTCTGTATTCATTTCCTTGTGCTGCTGTAATAAATTAGGACGAACTAGAAGTTTTAAAATATAAATTTATTCTTTCAAAGTTTTGGAGACTAGAAATCTGAAATCAAGATGTCAGCAGGGCCATGACTCTGGAGACACATTCTGGAAAGTATTCTTCCTAGTGTCTGTTGGCTCCCAGTTGTCCTGGCTTCCTTGGTGTGTGAACATGTCACTCTAATCTCTGAGACCTCTGTTGTTGTCACATGGTTTTATTCCTATGTGTGTCTCCGCATGTACTCTCCTTAAAAGGGCATCAGTGTGGCCTCATTGTAACAACTAATTACAATTGTTAAAACTCTTTTCCAAATCAAGTCATATTCTGAGGATTCTGATAAACACACATTTTTTTCTTGAAGAGGTTTTTGCCAGACACACAGAGACAGAGAGAGACAGAGAGACAGAAAGTGAGAAATCACCCCCCCCCAGGGGGAATGGTCATGCTGCAATCCCTTCTCCTCCATTCTCCTCTCGGGATCTTGGGCGCCCACACACTCACCGGTATGAGTTTAAGCCACTGGGTCCAGGACTCGAACTGTGGTTGACTACATGGGAGTTCAGCAACATAGTCATTACGCTAACTGCTGGTCCCATAAACACACATTTTTTGAAGAATACTATTCAACTCATCACAACATCTTTTGTGACTTGTCCTAATACTGAAAACATTCATGCTATTTTAAAAGCATACCCATGCTTTTTCCTTTTTGCAGTCTATATGAAATGTACAGTGCATCTAATGGGGATAGTTTTCACTTAACTACTTTTCTTGATGGTTGAGATTAATGCAAAATTATTTTTAAATGTCATCATGAATATGAACATTGTGCTGTTTTTGCTTGGTGGAAAAAAATCCTCGTAAAAGCAAGCACTAAGTTTGGGGAAGTAATTATTTAGTCACTCTAGCTGACTAAATGAATGAGATGAACATACATGATATACCCAAGCCTAATGTATAATGACTCAGTGCACAGTGTGGGATTCTCATAGCTGTGGATGTTTCAAAAGATGTGTAGATAGGTCATGCAATATATTTAAGTAATTAGAAAGATTTTTAAGGGAGCGGGAAAAAGACATAAAAAGAAAATGAAGATTTGGGCCAGCCAGTGGCATGATGGTTAAAGTAACTGGATCCATCAGGACCAGGTGCCCTGTTCAAATCATGGATGCAGCAGCTTGAAAAACAGGCAAAGAGTATGTGGGAACATGCCCAAAATCCTGAGAGAGGAATGGAAAAGAAGGGATTATTTTGTGGCCATGCTCTCTGAGGGTTGTTTCTCACTTTTTCTCACTTTCCTTCTTTTCACCACCCCTCTTAGCTCTTCAGTAAGCACATGACCCTATAGCAAAACAAAACAAAACAAAAAACAAAAAAACAAGAATACACACACACACAACATGCACACACGATTCTATATATAATATAAATCATTTATGTATATATCTATTTGTCAATATCTATCTATATATTTATATAGAATTTTATGAAGGAAAATATGTTGTATCCAATTGAGGGACCTATAAGCAGTAGAACTGGTAAAGCAGTAACAGTCAAGAGGAGAGACTAACCATAGTGGTCTAATCACAGAAGAGCATTTGTAAAGAGAATAAATGGCCTTTGGTTTATATAGGTGAGTCAGAGTCTGTATGTGGAAGACTTCCAATGTCAAAGTATCATCTTAAAAGTGCTGGAGAGATCATGGAAGTATTTGAGCCCCAGGGAGACATGATGCAGAAGATGTTGGAAGAGTGAGCTTGGTAAAGGTTTTGATTTAGGGCTGGAAGACTGAAGATTGTTGCAATGGCCCAGACAAGTTTCGAGGCCTTGATCCATTATGAATTAATGACATAGCTTCTCTCACAAGGAAATGACTTGCTAAGCACAAGAGTACTCTACCGAAGACCGTCTATGGTGAGTTTATGTTGCTACTCTAGCAATGATCTGTAGAGAGAGCATACTTTCCTTTCCCATGAATTTCTTCATTCTTCGGGACACGTAAATACCACCATCATTCCCAATGTGTGAAATCTGCTGTTTTGGCTGCTCTTCACTTAACCTGAGTTTCATTTAAAAGAATAAAGAAAAGTACATTCTCAGCCTTCACTGTTGGGAAAAATCTCCTTATTCAGCAAAAGATAATGTAAGGTTGCCCTGTTAACTCAGCCTTGCAGAAAACGTTCCTGTCAGTTGGCATGAGTTTTGTTCTATTCACCTCAGGCAGGTGGTAAAGGCATTTTGTAAAGGAGGATTCCAAATTAGGTTAAGCACCAAAATAGGGAAATGACCTAGCTCACCCTGGTGGGGAGAGATTGGACTGCTGAAGTATATCCAAGTTCACCTCTTTAAAGCCATGTTTCAGCACAGCACTTGGGAGAATATAAATGGAGAGAGTGGTTGACTCTGATAGTTTCCCAACTTTCGTTTTATGACCCTAGCCTAATGTTCTAGGCCTGAATACTACAGTAAGTGATTATTCTACTTATTGGCCTTACTCCACCTTGACTTTACTTTCTCTGAGCTATCTTAATGCTACTTCTATCTAAAAGCATTGGATGCTTTTCATCTCATAAGCATATGCACATAAACAAGGCCTCCTGGAAATTGAAACTGTCATAAGAAGCACAACTATGACACTTGCATGGTGAAATACAAATCTCAGAGCAGGTAATAAGAGAACAACATCAGAAAGAAAGCTCACATTACCAAACTTTACTTCAGCCAATTATAGATAATACTGGCTTGTCGGAAAAGTCATGATGCATTTTTGCATCAAAAACATAGAAAAAATACATCACGACTTTTCTGACAATCCAATAGTATCCTAATTGATACATAATATTTGTACATATTTGTGGAATACAATGTAATTGTTTAGTGCATGAATACAATGTGTAATGATCAAATCAGGGTATTTAGCATAACCATCCTCTCCAACATTTGTCGTTATTATTTGTTGGAAACATTCATAATATCCTCTTTTAGCTAATCTAAAATGTACTATATACATTATTGTTAGCTATAATTACCCTACCAGACTATATAATGTTAGAACTTGTTCCTCTTATCTAACCATCATTTTGGACCCATTAACCAGCAACTCCCTCTACATTTTGCAGCTTCTAGGAATCACTACTCTACTCTACTTCTATGAAGTCATCTTATTTTTTTAAATAATAATTCATTTATTTAAATTCACTTGTTGTTATTATTTTTTAATTTGACCAGAGAGAGACAGATAGAAAGAGAAAGGGAACACAAGAAAGCAAGCCACCTGGTCCGGGACTTAAATCGCAGTGAGTCTGTGGGAAACCAGTGCCCTTAACCACTTGCTGACCCCTGGAAGTCATCTTTTTTAGTTTCCACCTATAAGTAAAAAATGAGATATTTCTCTTTCTGTTTTTATTTCTATAGGGCATGGGTTATTTACCTTAACATAATGCTGTCTAGGCTTCCCTAGGTTGCCTCAAATGACAGAATTTATTTTTTTTAATGACTGAATAGTATTCCATTGTGGGTGTGTGGGTGTGTTTTTCTTTTTCTTTTTAAAACTTGCCAGGAGGCACATGTGGTTGCTGGAGAAAGACAGAGAGAAAGTGTGAGAAAAAGGGCCAGTGAGAAAGCAGCCTTCATGGGAGATGGTCACACCATAATTCCTTCTCCTCCACCCGTCTTAGGCAAATAAGCACACATGCCAATGTGTTTTTAAACTATTGGGTCCAGGACTGGAACATCACAGCTGGTCATGTGGTATCCAGCAGCATCAACCACCATACCACTGGCTGACCTGGGTATGTATTTCCTAATCCAATTGTCCGATGAAGGACACAGGTGTTTTCATGACTTGACTATGGTAAGTAGTGTTGTAATAAGCATTGGAATGCAAATATCCTACAACATACTGATTTCCTTTCTTGTGGCTATATATAATAGTTCTATTTTCAGTTTTTCAAAGAACTGCCATATTCGGGAACCAGCAGTTAGCGTAATGGCTATGTCGCTGGATTCCCACGTAGTCGACCGCGGTTTGTGTCCTGGACCCGGTGGCTTAAAACTCAAGCCAGGCGCGCGTGCGTGCGTGCCCAAGATCCCAAGAATGGAGGAGAAGGGATTGCGGCGTGACCATCCCCTCTGGGGGGTGATTTCTCGCTTTCTGTCTCTCTGTCTCTCTCTGTCTGTCTGGCGAGCGCATGCGCCCTATAGCGAAAACCTCTCAAAAGAAAAAAAATTAAAAAAAAAAGAACTGCCATATTCCTTTCCAGTGGCTATACTATTAAAATTTATATCCTTACCAGTAGTGTAGAAGAGGTCCCCTTACTTTGCATCCTCACTAGCATGTCATCTTTTTTTTTTGTCTTTGTGATAACAGCCATTCCAACTGAGATGAGATGATATCTCATTGTGGTTTTGATTTGCATTTCCTAAATAATTGGTGATGTTAAGGATGTTTTTATATGCCTGTTGGCCATTAGTATGTCTTCTTTTGAGAGCTATTTGTTCAGATGGTTTGTCCATTTTTAAAATTCAATTATTTATTTATTTATTTATTGCTGATAAGTTGTTTAAGATCCTCTTATATTTTAGATAGTAATGGTCCAATTCATAGCTGGTATCTTGCAAATATTTTCTTTCATTCTGTAGGTTGTGTCTTTACTCTGTTAACTGTTTCACTGATGTGCAAAAGTTTCTTAATATAACATTAGTCACATTTGTCCCCAGTTTTGCTTTTATTTTCCATGATTTTAAGGTCTTATCTAATGAATCTTTTCCCAGACAAATCTTCTGAGCACTTATCCTATGCTTAATTCTAGTAATTTCATAGTTTTGGGTTTTATATTTTAGGCATTAGTACAGTTTTGACATTTTTTAGTTAATATTTGTATATAGTGAAAGAAATATCTAGTTTTGTACTTCTGCATATAGTTAACTAATTTTCAGCACTATTTTTTAAAGGGACAATGCTTTACCCCCTTTGTCAAAAATAATTTGGTTATTTGTATGTAGATTTCTTTCTGGCTTCTCTATTCTGTTCCATTGGGCTATGTGTCTATTTTTAAGCTACTGGAATGTTGTTTTGGTTACCATAGCATTGTAGTATATTTTGAGGTTAGGTTGTGTAAAAGCCTTCAGCTTTATTATTTTTGCATATGATTGCTATGGATATTTGGTGTCTTTTGTGTTTTTATATTTTTTTCTTTGAGGAATGGCAATTTTTTTCAATTTTTTCTTATTTTTACAATTGAATCACTGTACATTTTTACAGAATACAAAATCGATTTTCCCATCATGAATACACTGTATATATATCTAGTCAAAGATATTACCATCTATATTATCAACAGATAATTTTCCATTTTTGTGTTTCTTAAATGTTCACTTTTTTCCCTCAATACCCTCCCTCCCACTCCACACATTGTCCCTCCCGTTCCCAAACTGTCTCTACTATCTATATTTGTTCTCCATGACTTTATACATTCCAGTCTTTCAGTTTCTGTCATAGAGTGCACATTCGATATATTAATATATTAAGTGGGGACACACAACACTTCTCTTTCATAGTCTGCCTTGCTTCTTCACTCAACATTAGATCTTCCATATTCATCAAATTCTCTTATTTTTTGTTTTTGTTTTGTTTTGTTTTGTTTGTTTTTTTGTAGCTGAATACTATTCCATAGTGTATATGTGCCACACTTTTTCAATCTTTTCATCTATTCTGGGACATTTGGGCTGATTCCATGTTTTAATGATTATGAATAATGCTGCAATAAACATGAATGTGCAAATACTTTTCCTGGTGAGTTTATTCCTGTCTTTTGGTGCGAAATTACTGGATCATGTCAATGGTATTTTTATGTGAATTTCATTGACTCTGTAGATCACATTAATAATATTAATTCTTCCAATCCATCAGTAAATGTCTTCTGAGCTTTTCATATTTGTTTTTTCATCAGTGTTTCATAGTTTTCAGTGTAGAGATTATTTACCTCCAAGAATAAATTTATACACAGTTGTTTCAGTTTTTATAGCTATCATAAATAGAATAATTTTCTTGAATTATTTTTTAAATAGTTTGTTATCGATATTTAAGAATGCTACTACTTTTGGTATGTTAATTTTGTATGGTGCTACCTTGCAAAATTTGTTTATCAGCTCTAAGAGCTTTTTGGTAAAGTCTCCAAGTTTTTCTGTATTATATGATCATGTTGTCTGTAAGGAGAGACAAATTTATTCCCCAGTTTGGATGCCCTTTCTTTCTCCTGTCTAATTGCTCTGGGTAAGATTTCAGTAATGTTGTTGAATAAGAGTGGGAAAGTAGACATCTTTCTCTTTTTCCATTCAATATAATTTTGACTGTGGGTTAGTTATATTTTATTTTGTAGAAATATTTGCTTTCCTTATCTAACTTTTTAAGTATTTTAATCATACAGGGATGCTGTTTTTTATCAAATGCCTTTTCAGCATCAGTTGAGATTATCATATGATATATATTTTTTTCTGTTGATATAATACATCTGGCTTGTTGATTTGCATATGTTCAATCACCTTTGCATTCCTGGGATGAATCCTACTTGATCAAGGTGTATAATCTTTTAAATGTTTTCTTGGATTCAATTTATTCAGGATTTTTATATCTATGTTTGTCAGAGTATTTGCCTATAATTTCCTCTTTTTTGTTATGTCTTTGTTTGATTTGGTATTAAAATAAAGCTAGTCTTACAATATGAGCTTGAAAGAATTTCCTGCACCAGTTTTTTTTTAATGGAATAGTTTGAGAGGAATTGATGTTAGTTACTCTTTAAAAGTTTTATGGAGTTCGGCAGTGAAACCACCCAGTCCTGGGGCTCTCTTTGGTGGGAAATTTTTGATTATGGATTAAGTCTCACAATTTGTTACTGGTATTCAGGGTTTTTATTACTTCTCAATTCAATTCTGGTTGATTGTATGTGTCTACATATATTTTCACCTCCTGTAGGTTTTACAGCTTATTGGCATATAGTTGTACATAATAGTCTCTTAAAATAATTTGTATTTCTGTGGTATCAATTGTAATGTCGTCTTGTTTCTAATTTGGATCTCCTCTTTTCTTTTTTAAGTTTAGCTAATGGTTTGTTGATTTTGTTTTTTTTCAAAGAACCAACATTTATTTTTGCTGATCTTTTATATATTGTTGTCTCAATTTTGTTTACTTTTTTATTATCTTAATTTTTTCTATTAATTTTGGTTTTAGTTTGTCCTTCTCCTCTCCTTGAGGTTCACCATTAGGTTGCTTATTTAAAATCTTTCTATTATTTTGATGTAGGCATCTATTGCTATAATCTTCCCTCTTAGAACTGCTTTTGCTGTATCCCATAAATTTTTGTATATTGTGTTTCTATTTTTAATTTTGTTCTTGATTTTTTCATTGACCCAGTAGTTGATTTCTTGCTTAGATGATCTGTTCAAAACTGGATATTGAAATTTCTATTATTATGTCAGAGTTTATCTCTCACTTTAGGTCTATGAATAATTGCTTTGTATATTGGGGTGCTCTCATACTGGATGTATATGTGTTAAATATTGTTATTGTTGAGTTGCTCTTTACATTACTACATAATGATCTTTTTTTTTCTTCTTTTACAATTTTTAAGAGGTTTTTGCCTGAGGGCACATGCACTTCCCAGAGAGACAGTGAGAGGGAAAGTGAGAAATCACCTTCCAGTGGGGGGGCAATGGCCATGCACAATCCTATCTCCTTCATTTTCCTATGAAGATCTTGAGTATACACACTTGAGCCTGTTGAGAGTTTCAAGCCACGGGTTCAGGACTCAAATTGCAGTGGGCCACGTGGGATTCCAGCCATGTAATTGCTCCACCATCTCCTAGACTCTTTTTTTACAATTTTTTTGTCTTGAGTTAACAGCTCTTTACATTCCACTATACTTCACACACCTAGTGACCATGTGTGTTCTTTCATGTATACATATTTTTAATGGGAATGCTAGGTTGTTTTCAGACCTAATGTTCTATCTTAGTACAAGCAGTGTGGCTTCCAAAAAGCTAGTCACTCTTTCATATCTTTAGGTCCATCTATGTAGTATCCATGAAAGACTTTTGCCAGCAGCAGTTTCCTGTATAAGATGAATGACTTCTATGTCTTTCTGTGTCTCCTGTACTGAAAAACCCATAGGAATTCAAAGTTTAGATGATGCTTTCCTGGGTTCCAAACAATGATAAATACACATTACCTAATTCCTTCTTTTTAAGAACTTGAAATCTTGAAGAGATAGTTGCATTTATCTAAAACTTCACCATTTTTTCTATTGTGTCTTTGCTTATTTTTGTAATTCCTGGTGTTGTTGAATTCTGGCCAAGGTGGATGTAATTTACATTTATTATTATCAAAAACCCTAAAACATTAATAAAAATTTCAAATCATAGTAAGTATATTGACAAAAGTTTTATTATAAGGAAAATATTAATTTGATATATTAAAAGTGGCCAACTCAAGAGGCAACCTTTTTAATTCTCATCTGACTCTGTTCTTTTTAAATATAGCCTCTGTCTGACCATTTTTCATATCATAGTCACTGAAGAGGTGTACCACATCCAGGATTCCTGAATTATACTTTAATTTGAGGCTTTACAGAATCTAACTTCAAAGCTATTCAGAAAAGCTTTGTGAGTTGCCCAACTTCAAAGTGTACTTGAGATTATTTAACATCATTAAACAAAGCAATCTGAGAGACAAAGACACAGGCTAAAGTCAAAGCAGTTTTAAAGATATCATACATCATTGTCTTTGCTATTACTTTTCCTCTCAACTTACTATAAATGCTCATTCAAACATATGTCCAAAGAATATTGTATGGGATTCATTGTGTATGTGTGTGTGGTTTTTTTTTTTTGTTTCTATTGGAAGAAAGAAGAATTTGTACTCAGTACTTGGCCTTTTCATCTCCTTAGATATCCTCATTCTATGTTAAATGCTCCTCGATATTTCTACCTCCAGTAGTATTTGCTGAGCATATGCATTCCTCTTTAAACATATACAATACCCTATTCCCAAAAGTCATACTATGAGGCACGGCTGTCACAACATCTGACAAATATCCATAGCCAAGGATATGACCTAGCAAATCTGAATGCACTCTCTCATTTTTCTCAAATTTTAACATTTATCTCTCCTTCATTCAGCAGCATTTGTCAACCTGCCTCTATCCATGGTAACCCTTCTTATTTTAATGCTCTTATTCTTATCCACAAGCTAAATTTACATTTTTTACTCTTATAAATTTATTTTTTGTTGAACAACATTACTTTAAAAGTCTGAAGTCCAATAAACTCCCAGAGACAAGACTTTCAGAAGAAAAGGCACTCTTTTTTTAAAGATAGCAAAGATAAATAAAAATAAAATATGTTTTTATATCTGTCTGTGAAGTTATTCTGTATAGTCTCCTGTCTCTATTAAACAGCACTAGAGAAGGGTTAGGGATATCAATGAACTTTTCAAGTTGAATCTCACATTTGCGGTAGTGTGAATTTTTTGCTTATGGGATATGAAAACATAGGTACACTATGATACTCAAATATATGTTTATTTAATTGTGTCTCCTTTCAGATGAGTTTTTAATCAATTAACTAGAATTAGTAAATATAAGTATACTGCCGTAAAAGAGTTTAAAATCACCTGCTCACATTGTTATTTCCTAAGTAAGTTGACCATACAAATTATTGTGCAAATGTGGACACTTTTGAGAATGAAAAGGGATACTGTTAATAATTAGGCAGTGACAGAAGGCACAAACAGGGACTGTAATAGGCAGCGAGGACAAATGGTCATCCTGCTCTTAAGGCTTAGCATAATTAGTGCCTTGTAAGGGCTACACAACATTTGAAATCAGATTTCCTAGTTTCTCATTAAGAATGCATCGTAACAGATGAGTTAACTAGATAAAGGCCTTTAAAATTGAAATATGCATTGATCATTTTGCCCAGGGTCTGAGGATGAGTCACATCAAACCACTGACCTAAGATAAATGGAATTAATGTTGCAATTGCTTTCTCCTGACTTCTCACTGGACTTGAGATGGTAAAGGATTCTGACAACTTGGCTTCCCCTTGGGCAAACCAAACCAGGCTGACATGATCCACTCTGATTTGGCCAACTTGTCAATGAGAGGTATGATGACCTTCTGGGCATATGTACTCATCTCACAAACTCCCTTGCTTTGGGGGGGAGGTGTGTCCTGGGTCTGATCCAGGAAGGCATATCAATTGAAGTAATTTTCTATCCACCATTATTCTGGTTGCTCTATTTAGCATTATGGTATCCACAAGGCACATGTGCTATGCTTGCTTACTTTGTCTTTAATTTAGTATATACTGAACATCTGTTGGGTACCAGAAGTATGTTAAAGATTTTCCATACATTGTTGCCATTTACTGTGGGTTGAGATTTGAATAACATCCCTCAGTTGAGTCAGATGAATTTGTCTGTGCATCTTATAGGATGCCAACTTCACTACAGGCCCTAAAGCTACATAGGAAGCCCTCTGCTAGACACTCTGCCAGTTTTCTCATAGTCTGTAAAATTTTTATTAAGATTACTATTTTAGAAAGAGTTCTCTAATATGTACATCTTCACTCATACACAAAAAAATGCAAAAATAAAAAATAAAATAAAATCCCTGCTCTATTTCAGTACTCCTATTTTAGAATGGTGAAAACATATTTTGATTTGCTCAGATATATTTTAGCAAAGGAAATTTGTAGACAAAGAATCCAGAGTGAGTATTTGGTTCATACTGACAAATAACTATTGGAGTTACATGGGTGGAGCCCTTCTCTTGGCCTTGTATGACTCCTGGCTCAAGAGAAGATTAAAATCTGTGAGAAGGAATAATTCAAGGACATGAATGACTGTATTATAAGGAGGAGGCAGGTTGTAGTATAATAAAATTCAAAGATTGGGTTTCAAAGTTTAAAGTACCAGAAAGAAGACAGAAACTTTTCATAGACAAATTATATTTAAAATGAGATTTGAAGAAGCGGGTAAAGTTCTGATTTAGACAAAGAGAAAGCAAGAAATTTTTCAGGCAGAAAATTTTAAAAATAACAAGTTACAGCATGGACACAGAGAAATACACAAAAGATTAGGATTGGGCAATACACAAATTTCATCTTCCTTGTGATTGGGGAAATACACAAAAGATTAGGATTGGGCAATACGCAAATTTCATTTTCCTTGTGTTTGGTATAAAGAAATAACTGCAAAATTAACAGTATCTCAGATGATTCTAAATTCCTTCTCAGGGGAAATCAAAATGATACATTTTAGTATACTCAAAACCAGTGCTAATTTTTAATAAAAGACAATGTCTATGATATGAGGCTTTATTCTTTTTTCAGGCTCTGCCATGCACATTATTTCATTTGACTTTAAAAATAGTCCATGCTATAGGCAAAGCAATTATTATATGTGTTTTATGGAATGGATAACTGAGATAAGCAGAGGTTTATTGCTAACCTGGTGGGCAGATTGATGCTTTCTCTTCCCTTGTCTCTCCCACTAGAAGCAAAGTACTTGGTCAAAGAGCAGTGTCTTCCCACATGCAGGAGGTTTTCTTTCCTGTTGAGATTTTATTTGAGTTTTGAAAGTGGGACAATGTTTTTGTCAGGAAACTTCAGTGGATTGAGCTACTGCTTCAACCCTGCTAATAAGGCTGTGGCACTCAAACTGTGAGCAGAACCTTGCCAACTCCAAACTGCTGCTGCCCAGCAATCTCATCAGTCCACCTGCCGTGCACCTAGCACTTTAGTCCCGACTCCTAGCTGCAATCAGCTGAATGTCTGCTCTGGCTTCAGGCCTTGGCCTCCTATATACCAATACTGCCGCTGCCTACTGTCCTCATTGCCATCTTCAGGCCCAGCATCCAGCCCCCTAATGCAACTGACCAGTTTCTGGGCTGGCACAGACCATTGTGCAGATGGGGTCAGTATGAATGTCCAAGTGGCAAATGAAAGTAAATGCAGATGGGAACACTAGATGTAGACCAGAACCCTGGATCTAAATATGATGGGGGTTTAAGAGAGATTAAACCTGCTAATTAGTGACCTTGGAACCATTCTCACTGGCTAAATAATAAATAAAAATTTATCTAAGTTGGTTTTACTAGTAAATTTAATTCCGAGACAATGCCAAGATGCAATGAATTCAGCTAGTTTTAATCCCTAAGGGTCAGATGCAGGTCCATAAAATATCAGGGCCATATGTTATTTGCATATGATTAGCATGTAATTTACACTTTTCTACCTAGACTCTGTAGTCTGTTCTCAGTCTCTTCAAGTGAAAATGTTGTTTTTTAATTTTTTTGAGAATGAGGATGATATTGTTTATCTCTTCCCAAACTTTTTTTTTTTTTCCTACTCAAGTCTTAACAGAAATGCTCAGGGGAAAGAATGTATCATACGATAATGATGATAAATAGCAAAATGCCAAGATTTAAATCATTGAGAACCATGAATTGTTCTGAACTCTCTGAATTGCCCCTCCCTTGAATCTATTCAGAGAGCATCCATAAACGTGCATGCTAGTCTCCTGGAGTGGAACGTGAACTACTTTTACTATAGTGATATCTAGGCATGCATTCTTGTTCTCTGCATTTTAAGCAAGTGAACGAACTTTGAGTTTCTATTGCTCATGATTGTCAAATTGGAAGGACAGTTACCATCAAGTCATCCTCCATGGTGATTATTAGGATCAAATAAGATAAAGCATGCAAGTACAAAACATAAATAGTGATTCTATTTTTATTTTTATTTTTGATATTCGATACATATGAGATTTTTTATTGATCCTGTGTTGTAAAATTATTTCATGAAAGTAAGTATTATCTTTAATCGTGAGTGGTTTTCTACCTTTTAGATTTTACTCCAGAAGTGAATGCCTCACCAGCCTTCCTCAAGTCTTCAATCTAGGCAAACAAAACATATGATACTCTAGTAAAAGGTTTTAGCCAAGTAGGTACTCCTGAAGGAGAGTTGAAGAGAGCTACTGAGTGCACTGGATTATTTTGGTCAGTTTAGAAGAAACATTGGTACCCCATGACATTTAGCAGGAAATGCTGACCCTATAACATTAGTTATGAATCTTTCTCTGGAAAGAATTACTACTTTCCCCGGCCTTAACATTGCCCATGGGGATTCAGCATCAGTTCTTTACCCTAGCTTCCAAAATCTGCTACCCCTCTGCTACCTACCTAATATTAATCCTTAAATATGTAATTGATCTGTCCACTCAACCATTGCTACTATTCAGACATCCCACTTTCATTTCAGATTTGAAGTTTTGGACTTTATTGCTGTTCTTTTCTGGAATTTCCTTTTGTTTTTTATTTTTTCTGAACATAGAAAAACTAACCAGCCTATAAGCTTCAACTGAATCTTTATTTTTCTACTAGGCCTTCCCAGTCAATTCTTACCAAAAATGATCTCCCATAATATCAATAATACACATATTTAGTACTATCTCATTGTAATACATTAAATTAATATCAAATTACTGTCTCTACTTAATTATTTGTGTATATGCCTTCTTCTTTTTTCTTTTTCTTCTTCTTTTTCATCACTGACTAGTAAAATCACAAAGGGCAGAGCATATGTTTGGGACTTTTTCAGTTTTTACAAGGATTATACACAATCTAAAAATACTCAATAAGTGCTTTTCCCCATCACCCTGTTGGATAAGGGAGCTGGATCACACATGGCTGACTATGCAGTTCAAATCCTGGCCCCAGCAGTTTGAAAAACACATTAGGCATGTTTAGACGTGTGCCAATATCCCTACAATATGGAGAAAACGAAGAAGAAGAGATTGTTGCCTGACCATTACCCATTGGAGGATGCTTTCTCCCTCTCCCTCTCTCTCAGTCTCTCTCTGGAGAGTTCATGCACCCTTTGGAAATTTTTTTAAATACTCAGTACAGTACAGAAATGCACTGCACACATACATACACACACATCCATTGTCTCTCTTTATGTGGGTCCATATACTACTCACATATATTAAACCAGCTAAGTCATACCATGTCATTTCTATTTAATAGCATTTAATTTAAGGTATGTTTTTTTCTTGTCCTAAAATATTTCCAGTAGTTTGTCATGAATTAAGTTGAGTTTACTAACTGGATTACCAGCTCTCCTGTGACAGGAAATATAATTTCCCCTTGTATTGTGTCATCCTCAGGAAACTCCAAAGACTACTAGGATTTCTAGGAATATACAGCTCAAAATCCTCAGTGAATGAACACATGACTCTGGCTGCAGTAGGAAATATTGCAAAATAAATTTTAAAAAACCTGTCATTATCTTTTCCAGGTATGTTATACCCAAAGTTGCCCACTATTTGAGGAACTTATTCTTTCAACTCGATTAAGTGTTGAGAATTTTATCGATTTGAAATTTCAAATTCACTGTGAATTTTTTGGAGCCATGCAGTTAGTGCTAAATACATTTTGTAGGTTAAAACGATTTTTTGGCATAGAGACATGGTATCAATAGGAAACTTTAGAAAGGTATATTAAGATGTTTTCATGGGGGAGGGGTACAAAAACAAAGCAGAGGTTACACATTTGTCAGCCCACACCTTCCCTGATAGTTAAATTATTATCAGATACCTAAAACCTGTGTCTAATACGTAAGATGTGAACACCCCCTCTATAGCATTGATATATCTTGATTTGACATTGTTTTTGATGTCTCAAGAGCTTTCATATCATGAAGGTTTATGAACGAAATAACTGCAAAATTTCCAATTGTATATAGTAAGAAAGGAGACCTTTTCAGATACATGTATATCAGATTTTAGAAGATTTTACTCTCCTTATGATACTTTTCTAGTAACAGAGGACCAGTAAACAAGTTTATAATTTGCTAGTTTCTTGGATGGCAAGGCATGAACTTGTGAACTTGAGTCCCAGCTCAAACTTAAATGTTAACCTTTGACAATTCATTTTACTCTCTGCGAATACAAAGTAAAGGACTTATAGCATTTTACAAGTTCTTAGACATGATTGCATACCAATATCACCTGCCAAACTGTTCAAATTAAAGCGTTCTTTTTATCTAATCAGATCTACTAAGACAGATTCTTTAGAAGAGTAAGAACTAGGATCATTGGGTGTTTATGAACAGACATGAAACCCTTATGCTTACAAAGTCTTTCAGGTAGTGTGGTTATAATGGTAAACAGGCAGTAAATGTGTAGGTGCCATACGTTCATATGAATGGATTTACTATAATTTAGGCTAGCTCTGTGGCCTGGTGGGTAAAGCAGCCAGATCCCACATTTCTTACCACAGAGTATGAGTCCAGACCCAATGGCTTGAGCTATGTACCACGCATGTGTGTATTTGCCCAAAATCTCAAAACGAGGAAGAGATGCGGGAGAAGGAATTGTAGCATGGCCATTCCCCTTAAGGTGGGGGTACTTTCTCCTCTTCCTTTCTCCGTCTCTCTGGCAAATACATGCATTCTCTAGCACAGAAAAACAATGGCAATAACAACAATTTATTCACTTCCTCAACCATTTCTGTTTCTTCTCATATACACATCTGGTATATATGACATTACCTCTCAGTAGTTTCTCTATCTTAACATTCCTCACACTACGTGTACATAATCAGTATTTTTGGTAAATAATTTTGAGCCATTTAAAAAGCTAAATAAATATATGTCAATATTTCTAAAATTGTATTCAGAATATTATGAAAAATTAGACAAATTTCATTAAAACTAAGATTTACTAGGGCTGAGATGATCAACCAATCAACAGCTTCATAATCATAAATATAAAATAAAAATAGTTTATTTAAATGTATCAGTACAGCTTTTATTTTTGAATATTTAGCATTCTGGTCATCCTAATCACTTTTAAAAAATATTAATATAAATGGTTCTGAAAAATATTTGTTTCCTTAGGTTCCATGAGTAAATTTCCCGTTTTTATAAATAACTACAATAACAAAGATTAATAAATTAATTATAATTCTCACATATAGCTCATAAGTTTTCATATATTTAGTTTAATTTTTGTAAAATCTATAGACTAAGTATTATCTCTTGCCTGTTTGATAAAAGGTAATGTAGCTCAGAAAGTTATTATAGAAAATCAGTTATGGAGATAAAGTCAAAGATAGGTAGCTATCATTGCTTCTTATCATGTTCATTCTCATAATTTACAAGTTACTCATTTGGAATAAAAATAATCACATTGTAACATAGGTGAAGTAATAGTTATTCTACCTAGCTGCTAACAGTTTCCTTAGAGATTTGAATTCTGTTTCTTAAAAATCTCTTTTGGACTTTTTCATTCAAAATGTAAGGATTTTTTTAATCTGGAATGGGCATTGATAGTGGTTTACATTACGTTCTCTATGGTTATCCAAAAAGGTTCGGAGAAGACAGATGTTATTTCCATTTGCTGTCTCATTGGCTAAAGTACCCCACACTTCTTACAAATTGACTGAAATTCCTGCCATCTGCTTCTATAAACTTCATCTAAATGTAAATTAAAATAAATACATTTCTTGAGAAAAAACAAAACTTTAAACAACCTAAACATTGGCTCATTTTGTGGTGGTTTAATGACATCTCTACCATCCAAGATTCATGGCTTCCAAAGTGATGTCTAATGACAACAAGTTCAAGTACCCAACCACATAAAGTTCAAGCTTCCAGTCTCCTGGAAATGAGAAATTTAGTGGAAATATCCAAATGTCTGTTATTCAAAGGGTATTATATTTGAGTCTAGAATACTAAGACAGTTATAATCACTTATGTTTATCAGAGAAAAATGAACCTTTCTGTTACATTTATGATGTTTGTGTAGCTTTGGCTCTAGTTTTATGATATTTAACTTATTCTTTTAATAAATATATGTACAAGGGCAGTCTCCATAAAGCTTAAGGGAACCAGACCCCACGTGGCCCACTACAGTTTGAGTTATGGCCCCACTGGCTTGCAAAATGCCGGGTGTTTGTGCATATGTGACTGAAGTCACAGGGTGGATAAGTGGAGGAGAAGGAACTATGGAGTCATTATACACAATTGGGAGATGCTGTCTCCTTCTCCCTCTCTTTCTTTCTCTGGCAAGGGCACACAGTTTGTGAATAGATAAATGTGGAACAAGAATTTTTGGTAAGAAGTATATCACAGTAGTTTTCCAAAGTCATATCCTGCTTTTGTCATGTACATCTTTGACCCCATGTCCCTGACAAAGAGAGTTTCTGTTGTACACTGCAGAAGTCACAACCTGTCCTGCCCCATATCAAATTTAAAGCTATCTGAGGGCATGTTAGCAAACACAATAACCAAAATGTATGAACTGAATTTGGGCCACATTCTTCAACCAGGAATATGCTTTAATCTTGAAAATATTTCACTGGAGGGTTTTTTTGTTTGTTTTTTGTTTATTTGTTTGTTTTGTTTTTTTGAGAGGTTTTTACTATAGGGAGCGTGTGCCAGACAGACAGAGACAGAAAGTAAGAAATCCCCCCCCCCTTAGAGGGGATGGCCACACCACAATCCCTTCTCCTCCATTCTCCTCTCGGGATCTTGGGCATGCACACACACATGCCTAGCATGAGTTTTAAGTCACCGGGTCCGGGACGCAAACCGCGGTCAACTACATGGGAGTCCAGCGACATAGCCATTATCCTAACTGCTGGTCCCTCATTGGAGTTTTTGTCTTGTGTTAAAACACAGTGAACCTAACTTAAGTACTATCATTTGACCTGGCTTCCTACAGTCCAATTTAAACATAAGCTTAACACCCAGAACCATAATTTCACCTATTTATTAAATATTCTCCTTTGTGATACCTTCTTCTATAAGTATAAATTGCCTGTCCATGGCATAGCCATATCAATACAAAGTAAATATGGATAAAGCTTATGTCTTTTTTTATCTGATTCAACCAGAACATAACCCAAGTAAAAAAAGACACAGAAAATTATGATTACAGGTGTGGCTCCTGGCATACGGTATTAAAAACATTTCAGTTACAGCTCTGTGACAGATTAGGCCATACATGGTGACTCTATGGAGATTGTCTAACCTGTTTAAGGTTCACTGGTATGTGTACTGGTAGGATCATGTCCTGCCAATCCAGGAGCAGGATACACCAGTTGGGCTGGGGCAAGGGACTAGACTACAGTGCCATACTCCTCCAGGAGAATGATCTCAAGAAATCTGAGGTCAAGTCACCGGAGTAATTAACTGAAATGACAAACCCAAGGGAAAGAAAAAATATATGTTCTCCAGGCCTTTTAGAAAACATGGAGTGGTTCCTTTGGCAACATATATGGGAATCTACAAGAAAGGTGATATTGTAGACATCAAGGGAATGGGTACTGTTCAAAAAGGAATGCCCCACAAATGTTACTATGGCGAGACTGGAAGAGTCTACAATGTTACCCAGAACGCTGTTGGCATTGCTATAAACAAACAAATTAAGGGCAAGATTCTTGCCAAGAGAATTAATGTGTGTATTGAGCATATTAAGCATTCTAAGAGCAGAGATAGCTTCCTAAAACATATGAAGAAAAATGGTCAGAAAAAGAAGGACGCCAAAGAGAAAGGTACTTGGGTTCAACTGAAGCACCAGCCTGCTCCACCCAGAGAAGCACACTTAGTGAGAACCAACAGAACAGAGCCTGAGCTTCTGGAACCTATTCCCTATGAATTCATGGCATGATGGGTGTTAAAAATAAACTAATCTATGGTCTATGAAAAAAAGAAAATTATGATTATATGATGTGACTTAATGTCTATGTTCTGATCCAGAAATTAATTTTCCTATGGCCAGGTACCATAAAGTACTAAATAACCTGGATAATACTGTCAACCTTCTGACCTAGATGATAATTAAAAGTCAGGGGCAGATGGTATATTCAGCAATTTAGGTCATATTACAAGAAAAAAAAAGAGGAGTTTACTAATTTTAAAAGAATTATATTTTCTGACCAAAATGAATTTAAATTAAAAAGTAATTATGCAATATAACTAAAAAATTATTTTTGGAAATAAAAACAAACTTCTCAATAATCCATGGATTAATAAAAAGTGAGTATAGACAATATTTTTAATTGAATGATAATGAAAATACAACAAATACATCAAAAATTAGTAGTTAATAAAATTATGACAATATATACTGTTTGCTGTTACCCAATTTAAATTATTTTTCTCAATATTTTCAGACATGCTGATTATGAAATATCTTGTATCACATTAGTTTCAGTAAAAGTAGGAGAGAAAGAATGACTCAAATGACTTGCCATCTTTTTTTTTTCTTTCTTTCTTTCCTTTTTCGAGAGATTTTTGCTATAGGGCACGTGTGCTCACCAGAAAGATAGAGAAAGATAGAGAGACAGAAAGCAAGAAATCACTCCCAAATGGGGGATGGCCATGCCGCAATCCCCTTCCTCCATTCTCCTTTCGGGATCTCGAGCACACACATACACGTACTTGGTGTGAGTTTGAGCCACCGGATCCAGGATTTGAACTGCAGTTAACTACATGGGAGTCCAGCGACATAGCCGTTATGGTATCTGCTGGCAAGATAGAGAGACAGAAAGCAAGAAATCACTCCCAAATGGGGGATGGCCATGCCGCAATCCCCTTCCTCCATTCTCCTTTCGGGATCTCGAGCACACACATACACGTACTTGGTGTGAGTTTGAGCCACCGGATCCAGGATTTGAACTGCAGTTAACTACATGGGAGTCCAGTGACATAGCCGTTATGGTATCTGCTGGTCCCAACTTGTTATCTTTTCAAAGAGCCAGACCAAAGTATAATTTGGTGTACAAAAAAAATCATTGACTTCAATTATATTTTGAACTAGAAGTCATTGTTTATAAGAATGTGTACTAATATATTTTCGACTGATGGGTACTAAAATTATAATTCTTACTGTTCAAAGTTGATTAACTTTGAGAAAGTCTAGAAAGGTTTTGTAAAAGGATGTCCCACAAAAATTGCCCCAGTTATAGTTGGTGAAAGAGACAACTTCCCAGAATCTTCTACGAGACTTTCATGTTATTGAATATGATTGGATCACTTGACAATCATTCCAGAAAGACTGGTAACTTGAGTCTGGCATTTTCATTCTCTATCTGAGGAGGCAGACTCTGAGCAGAAAAAAAGAGTAATATCCTGTCTACAATCCTGGCTTGTAGTAGAAGAATGTGTCACATTTCTTAAACAAGGCATTAACTTATAAAAATAAGATAATTACTGTGGAATTTAAAGTTCTTTGAGTAGGAAAATTTTTTTTCTAACAAAAGGGACTTTCTAGCAACTCTACAAATACCTGTTAGATTAGTCCTTCTATGGCACTTTCATTTCTATTACAGATTTTTATTCTTATATCTTATTCTCAATGCTTTCTTAATCCCCACCATAAAAAATAAAAAGCAAAAGTGATGCAATGTGATTACCAAACACAGACCTTAGGTGATATCAAAAGTTCATTCTTGCTTTTCCCAACTCTACAGCCTCTGCATTAAGGTAAGTTTCAGGCTAGGAAGTGTAACTGCTAATTTGAACACAAAACAACAGAATAAGTGAATTTTCTTCCTTTGTGTTGAGGCATGACCCCAGTTTTTGAAAATATTTAAACATTCTGTTTTCCTTGGAAAAATAAAGTTTGACTATACTAATGCAGTCTTATATATATGCACATATCCATAGAGACATAGTCTTGTGTACAAGCATATACTAACAAAACGTCACTCCCTTGATGAAAGCTTGGTGAATACTTCTTTCCCTTAGCAAAATTCTGATGAACCGATGTTTCAGGTTCATGCAAACAAATTCCCCATAGAATGAATTTATTATTTGTATCATTATTAATACTACACTCGGCTCTGAGAAGGATGCCTTCAAAAGATTCTTCTACCCTTTGTTGTGTGCAAGTGTCTGTGATTTTGATTAGCAAACCTGCACACCTCCTCTAAGTTTCCTTCTGAGCTTGTGCAGTTAAAATAATTATAATAAAATCTATTAACTGCTTGTTACTGCAGGGGGAAAAAGCACTGCATCCGAGCTTCCATCTGCAACCATTGATTCTGAAGTGGTGAGTGACAGTTCCCCACCGCCTAAGTAGGTTATAACAAGCTAGCTTCAGGCTGCAACAGCCAGTAGAGTGCAGAGGAGAAACGACTGGCCTCCAAACTTGTCTTAAGCCTGGAGAAAGAAAGAAAGGGGGGAAAATCTCTGCCAATAACTGCAGTGCCTATTCTCACATTCAGCAGCAGGAGCTTTGTAATTGCCAACTCGCTTTAATTCCTACTCACACCTTGGGGGGACAAGGCAGAGAACTCTCTCTAACGGATAGTAATAAAACTATTATTCATCTAATCACCCACAAACACATGTGTTTCTTTTGTACCGACTCTGTTGCCCTCATCCCCATAAAACACGCACACACACACACATAAGCCAATTCATGCAAATGAAAACACAATAGTGAAGACAATGTAAACCCAAAGAACAGGCTGCTTTGCAAACACACAAAATCCACTTCCCATTCGCGCTTTATACATTTAAATCCTGTGAATTCCTATCAATCCCACACACCATGGTTAAGACTCTGTGCACAGTGATAAGGAGAATCCACACTACTATTTATATCTTTCAAATAAAATCATTCTTTTGCTTCAGTGATTGACCTGAATATATCAGGTGAAAGTGCATTTCAAATTGGAAGCTGGCCTCATTTCTCTCTTTGATTTTACATATGGATATATAGATGAGCTATCAGCCACATATCATCACTACTCAATTATAACCTTCTTTTCATGTTTCCCTGTGTGTGTACATCATGATGCAAACTCAAATTATCTGATATCTTTCTGTCCATTTCTGTCAAACACACGTATACACACATACACACTCACATATCTCATTGTGTCAAGTTTCTCAGGCTTTCCATTTGTTTACGTGCACCAGTATTCCAGTAT
Organism: Tupaia belangeri chinensis; assembly: GCF_000334495.1. Lineage (NCBI taxonomy): Eukaryota > Metazoa > Chordata > Mammalia > Scandentia > Tupaiidae > Tupaia > Tupaia belangeri. The sequence goes on from NW_006160212.1 coordinate 1,599,395, forward strand.
TTTATATTAAAGCATGGGGGCAATATTCTCATCTATATGTAACAAAATATTATGAAATTATGACCTTGGAGATGGTCATGGTGAAAATACCAGATAAATTAATACAAATTAACATTGCTCTCTAAAAACGGTTATTGAAAAAATGTGTATTTATAACAAAACTAAAGTTATAAAGTATTTATATTTTTAATTTTCTTTAAATCATAATGATAAGAAAACTGATCAGCTAAATTGATATTTGATTAATGATATCCCACTTTAGCCTTGTTTTTTAAATAAGTTCTCACTATTTTCCAATAAAATTTATATGCAAAAATTAATTTTTCACCATTGAATTTTCTCAAGAGACTGTTCCATCTTCTGCCTTGTAAATGTGATTATATGAAAATGTAAACATTTTCAGTTTTGATATTTTGAATGGGTACATCACTATAAGACGACTATTTGGAGGACAACAGGTGGCATGGTAGGTAAGGTGCTGGACTCCCACATGGCCACAGTTTTGCCCAGACCTGGCAGCTTAGAAATCATACCAGGCATGTATGAATGTGTATCCAAAATCCCAGGAGAATAGTGGAGAAGAAGGTGTTGCACTGCAGCATAGCCATCCCTGATGGGGAGTGATTTCTCACTTTTCCTCTCACTGTCTCTCTCTCTCGGTCTTTCCGGAGAGCACAAATGTCTTATGGCAAAAAACTCAAAGAAAAAAATTATTTTTTAAAAAAAAACTATTTGGGAAACCTTGAGGAGTTATCTGGATAATTAAATCACAACAATCATCCCAATAATTATCAGGTTAATAATGATTTCAGGAAGGACTATAATTTTAATAAAAAAGAGTTGGCCAATTTTGGTAAGCATATTGTGACATTTTTATAAATAAACACACATGCACACACAAATGTACATATCTTTAATCCATACTGACTCAAAGAACTTAGAATTTCTGAAAAATTTAACCACCCAGTATCATTTCTATTGTTGTAGTACCACATATGCTTGAATATAGTTTTACAATGGGTTGGTAAATGGGGCAAGTCTACTGCAAGGCAGGTTCTTCCTTTATTCCAAATTCCAGGAAGTGTCTTAAACTAGAACATTTTCTGACCTGTGACTCCAGGACAGTAAGCTCCCTAATAGGCAAAAATTGCTAATGAATTTGCCAATATTTTTTGGACACTAGACAATACCAACAAGGCATCCCCACTTTTTCCCCAGGGCCATATAGAACTTTACAGCTTGGAGTTCAGGGTCCATTGCCTTGCTTGGAGCCTCCTAGGCAGCCCTGGTAAAGGAGATCGCCTGTTGGTACCATGATCAGAGAGTTTGGTGCACATACAAAACTCCTCATCTCAAAATTCTTTATTGGACAGTAAGTATGAATAACATGAATAGCAATTTAAAAAACTCAATAAAATCTTGTAATTATAGACAAGACAGTAGTGGTTCACTTACATACATATAAACTTTAAATGCACTTCTCCATGTCCTTAATTAGTTTACTGTGCCCCATTTCTAATTACGAGAGTGATACGATAATAATCACCATCTGGCATTCATGATCTCTTACTGGACTCTTCCATCTCATTACACTGTGAAAGTGTTGTGGAAGACTTATCTTGTAAATTTTCACTAAAAAAATATGATAGTATTATTGTTACTCCCATTTCAAAGAGGAGAAAATGGAGGATGTGAGCGAGTAAATAACCATCCCAGTCTCACTCCCGATAACCTAAAGCCAGGAAGTCTTGCTTTTGGTTCCCTCAACTTGCGACTCTAGTCAAAATATTTGAGTAACATTCTTTACTTGGGAAGTGCAGGAAACAGTAGTAGGAGAGAAAGGAATTGAGAAGATGAACAGAGACTGGCTAGTATTACGTGCACCATCAAGTAGTTCATTCACTGTGATTGATTAGCTTTGTCTTATGTAAAAACTCTTGGAGCTATACCTCAGATATATTCCAGCATATAAGGGAGTCTTCAAAAAGTTTGTAAAAATTGTTCATTATAAATAAGAGGGACCAGCAGTTAGTGTAATGGCTATGTCACTGGACTCCCACATAGTCGACCGTGGTTCATGTCCCGAACCCGGTGGCTTAAAACTCACGCCTGGCATGTGTGCGTGCGTGCACAAGATCCCGAGAGGAGAATGAAGGAGAAGGGATTGTGGCGTGACCATCCCCCCTGGGGGGCGATTTCTCACTTTCTGTCTCTCTGTCTGTCTCTGTCTGGCAAGCACACGTACCCTATAGCAAAAACCTCTCCAAAATAAATAAATAAATAAATAAAATTTAAAAAAATTATTAAAAAAAAGAAAAGTGCATAGATTTCAGAATCCCAGGAGAGTAGAGGAGAGGAGAAATTTTTGAACTAAAATTAATGTGTAGTTTACTTCCATTTTTCAATGACCTTTTTAAGTCCCTTGTATCTAGGTGAGAGCTAAGACATGCATACATTGATTATGCTCAGTCATTAATTGAGGGTTGCTGGGAGGAGTGGCAATTCCCCACAACCTTAGTCTGAGTAACTTTTCCAGACTTCAGGAAAAAAACAAACAAAGAAACAAACAAAAAAGAAAAACAGGCAAATTTCATCAATCTTGGAAGTTAGCAATCAACCCATAGAAACTGACGTGGTAAGATTTCAAGCCCTGAGTTACCCCTTGAGTCATTGCTACTTGGTTTGCACCTACATCTGTCTACAAAGCTCATGCCCTTAACTACTGTACAAATATCTTTGATAAAAACACATTTTCCTGCTGGGGAAAGTTGACTCCAACATCTCCTTTCAGAGGTTCTCAGGCTTCTGAGAACACCTGTGCCCTTCAGTCTTCCCTACATGCATTAAAGATTCTGAAGCACTTTAGGCAGTGACTACAGTTATAAATATACTCTTGTGGTTTGATCTTTAGGGAGGAGTCAGTGACCTCAGAGGAAGACACTTGTTAACAAAACTATCTCCCCTACTGTTCTGAAATGCTGAAAATACACTAGCTGAGACTAGGTTCTTAGGAAAACACACATTATCTACAGACTTCCCCTCTGCGTGGTTGGTAATACTTTCACTGTAACTTCTCCTATGGGCATATGTATTTTGTCTCTTTATGCTGCATGAGGTTTTTAGATTAGCAAGCTCCTAGAATTGTCTTGATGCCAATAAAAAATGGGAATATTATGATGGAAGTCAAGAGGAAACAAATCAAAGCTGCTCAGAAATAGTGAGTCCTGCTTTGGTGCTATCATATGGTCCTCCAAACAGTATTAAGAAGTTGACAAGCTTTGCACTCATAACAATGATCTCAGAACAATAGACAGAGACAGAAATGTGGAAGAGCATCCCTAAAAATAAATTCCACCTACTTCTCAGATCTTTGATGAGTAAACCCTTCTTTAACACCTATTCTAAGACAAAGAAGCAATGTAGACTCATAGAGCTTTAGAGGGAAATATGGCAGTAGAGATAATAAAATGTAATTATAATTACAGAAGAAGAACTTGAGATTCTGATGGAATAAGTCAACTGTGTACAGGAATGATATAGATTTTTATTCCAGAGAAAGGGAATTCTACTACATCTGGTTTTCTATTCATACCTATCCATTAAATTATGTCTTTTTTTTTTCTCTAATGCTTTGTTCTTTCAGATTCCCAACACAAGTATAGGGAAGGAATAGAGAGAAAGAAAAAATAATTAGGAATAGTAAGAATGAGAGGTGGGGAAGAATGCATGATGGCTATACTGTTTATAATTAGAAATTAGTTTATAAGCATTTGAAAGAGCCTCATATGAAAGAGACTCTGAAAAAGAATTATATGATCATGCTATTAGAAACCAACTACCAAAAGCTTTCAGCAGTTTCAGTCTTCCCTTTGGCACTCAGCATCTCACAGGCTTGAAAGATCAAAGGCCACATATCGAGGAGCTAGAGTTCATCAAACAGGCATCCTACAAGAGATGATCTCAAGTCAATATCATAAAAATAAAGGGAAAATGTTGCTGAATTCTAAGTCTCATATTAAGTACAGATGTCTGGGCTAAATAACATGTTTTTAATTCAATGTAAATATTTTATTTTGCCATATTCACTGGCTATGGATTTATCTTGGGAATTGTCTCTATGATGAAGGAATCAATTTAAAAAACACTCATATCAACTCATAAGAAAATATTATTGCTTTTGTGGGACCAGCAGATGGCATAACAGTTATGTTGCTGGACTCCCACATGGTATACTGTAGTTTGAGTCCCAGATCTGGTGGCTTTAAACTCACACTGGACACATGTGTTTGCATACCCAAGATCTCAGAAGGAGAAGGAATTGCAGCATGGCCATCCCCGCGGAGTGATTTCTTGCTTTCTATCTCTCTGTCTCTCTGGTGAGTGCACATGCCCTAGAGGAAAAATATGTCAAAAAAAGATACTATTGCTTTTGTAAAGAATTATTACTAGAGAAATCAAAATCTGGAAAGCACAACATTGAAAATATTCTGTCTCAAAATTGTTAATACCTTAAGAAAAAACTGTTTCCATGCAGTTCTTGGGTTCCATTGATTTTTAAGTCAATTCAGTTTTTTCAACTGGAGAAATATCATGTGACCATACCTTTGTTAGGTGCTGTATGGGCCACAGAGCAAAGTATTCAGTTACAACCTACCTTTGACTTAAAGTGAGATCAGGCACAAACATATCAATTAGCAGCCAACTCAACAGTGTGAAGTCAATACTGTAAGTGAAGAGAGAAGTGCCAAAGGCAGAAAAATGAGATGAATAACTTGAAGTTGGACGCCAAGCCAACATTGAAGAACAGAGCTGATTGAAGAAAGATAGAGTCAACTGAAGGATAGCTAGAGATCATTCTAAGTTGTGAGGAGAGCGTGTCCAAAGGTGCATGAGCCAGAAGCAAGAATGAGAAAGAAAGAGGCCAGCAGGTGGCATGGTGATTAATGAGCTGGATTCCCTCATGCTGACTGTGGTTTGAGTACCGAACCTGGTAGCTTGAAAATCATGCTCGGCATGTATGTGTCCATGCCCAAAACCCTAGGAGGAGAATGGAGGAGAAGGGCTTGTGGTGTGTCCATCACCCCCAGAGGGTGAGTTCTCACTTTTCCTCTCTCTGTATCTCTCTGTCTCTTTACAGCAAGCATACATGCCCTATGGTAAAAACCTAAAACAGGTAAACAAAAAAGAGAGTAAGAAAGAAATCTAGTGAGCATGTGCTGTTAACATTAGAGAAAGCGAGTCTGAACACCGTAGTGTAGCAGGATTCACTGAAAACCACGCTGAACACATTATAATAGAAACACAAAAAGAATGTAAAGACATGAAAAAAAATTGTAAGTGAAGACTATAGTGATTCAATAGGAACTGTTCCTTATAATTGTACAATTAAACGTGGAGTGTGAGAGTTGGTAATTATATCTTTTCAAATGGAGGCTGATGACATGTGGAATCTTCTCTGAGGATGGAAAGTATTTCCTGTTTTTAGCTTTACATGCTTCACAATAAACCATTGAGAGCTGTGGCATTTTGATTTAGATTTCTAGAGATCTTAGCAATAATTTCCAAATCCCACAGCCTCTGTTAACAATGGATAAACATTAGTGAGATATAGACATTAGAATAAAAATGCCTTTCAGCACAATATCTACCTGTGTCAGAGGAAGAATACACTTTTCATTGTTCTGTGATATCAGTATTTTAGAATTGCTCAGCATTTCTGGGAGTCTGTTATCTAGGGCTATATCTATGCTGGAAAGTTAAAGCACTTGCCCACTATTTGTGATAAAACAAAAGGAAGGACAGCAAAGTAAAAAGTGAATATGAAACAGGAATTTTTAGGTTGGCTGTCTTATCACCTTGGATAGTTTACATATCCTCTCAATAGGCAAGTAAATGCTGTCTCTCCAGATAGACACAAGCTAAAATTGGCCATTATTAGTCAGTGCAAGCATGGGGAGAAAGGCAGTCTCTAAATGCAACATTCATGAAGATATCTAAATGTAAAATTCCTTACAAACTATAGATTGTTCTAATTCTATTTTTACTAGCTAGGATGATTATCAGCTGAGAATACTTATCCTCTTCTTCACAAAAAAAAAAAATGCTCAACAGTACTGGACTCTTGTTAATTTTATTTACGTTTCATTTTTTGCCATAATTTTTTGTCCTAATAGCATTAATGAAAATAAAATTGTACATTGTGATTGAAAAATAGTCTCCCGCCTTGAAAATAAATGTGTCCACTTTGCCTTGATACTTATTTTCTCTAACCATGGGAGCTCATTATCTGGTTGGAGATTCAGTTCTGTCTATGTTCTGTAAGTTATTTTGGTCTTTATTTTTAAGGGAAATTATTTGTCAGAAAATCTGTCTTGATCAGATCTCAACAGACCACTGACAGAGGATCAAACACGAGTGTACTTAAGAATCAAGAATTAAGCTTTACACAAAGCTATACTTTACGACTGTGTTCTAAATTCTATTAAATAGTGACTATGAAGGCCTCTCATCAGTAATAGACCCTAACACCATGTTATTAAACCTGTTGAGTCTATATTGTCTGAGACTTCCTTTCATTAACCTTTTTTTTTTTTTTAATTTTTGCTATAAGGTTTGTGTGCTAACAGGAGAGAGATAGAGAAAGCAAAAAAGCACATCCCAGGGAGAATGGCCTAGCTGCAATTCCTTCTCATTCATTCTCTTCTTGTGATTTAGGGCACACCTGCCTAAGCACCCAGAGTGTCAACCTGCCAGATTCAGGACTCTAACCTTACAGTCAGCTATGTGGGCTGCAGCTGCCTTACCCACCCTGTCACCGACTGGCTTCAACATTGTTTCTTTTACCATTATATTTGTGAGTTATTTTGGTTTGTATATTTTATCTATTCTATACTATTGAATAAATACACTTACCTATTCTCTTGTTTATAGGTTCTTGGATCATTTTCATGTTTGTCTCATCTTATATTGCTATTGCCACATTGCAGACACACATTCTTGTGTGTCTCTCTTAGGTGAGCAGGCTAGAGAATCTGTAGAATATATGTAAGAAAAGAACTAGAGCTGGCCCTGTAGGGAGTCAGATACCACAACTGTGGTTTGAATCTAAGACTCAGGAGACTGGAAAACACATTGGCCATATGTCCATGTGTGCCCGAAATCACACCATGATGGGGAAATGGAGGAGGTGGGACTGTATGATCACTATGCTCCACTGGGGGGTGATTTCTCTCCCTCTTTCTTTGTCTCTGTCTGAAAAGCACACATGTCTCTAGCAATTAAAAGAAAAAGAAAAGAGCTGATTGGTAACATTTGTAAAAAAATGATTTTTGTACTTATTATTAACACTTATCAACACTGTTAGTAGTAGATGATTTTTTTTTTTTTTTTTTGCCTCATGCAAAGAGTAATGAGGAAAAGAAAAGGATTAAAAACAATGCATGGTGGCTGTCTTGTATATAATTAGTAATTGGTTTACAATGTAAATCAAAGAGTCTTGAAAGAAAGAGACTCTTAAATACGTGTCCTAGGATTATATTAGAAATCAGCTACTGGGGGCCGGCAGGTGGCATGGAGGTTTAGGCGCTGGACTTCCATGTTTCTGACAACAGTTTGAATCCTTGACCTGGGGGCTTGATTTCTCACTTTCCCCCCTCATTCTCTCTCTCTGTCTTTCTCTAGTCAAATTGAAAAATAATAATAATAATAATATATATGATTAAATAAAATAATTCTTTTTAAAAAAGAAATCAACTACTGAAAGTTATCAAGAGTGTATCTCAATTTCTGATAGTTTCAGATAAAATTATTATTGATTTTATGGGTAAAAAATGGTTTCTTTCTATATGTTTATTGCTACTTTTAGTTTTCTCCTTTCTAAGAATGCCTATGTATTTCTTTTCCCTAAAACAGGTTTCAATTCTTTTATATCCTAAGTACAAATTCTCTGTGAGATTTATGGATCAGAATCATGCTTTACCATTTTTGGATTATATATAGTTTCCTTATGGTAGTGTTCTGATAAACAAAATTTGCTAATTTTTATTTTGGTCCATTACACTTTTGCTGCTATGTTTTATTAAATGTATATTCAGTTGAAGAAACCCTTTCATAATCAGATGTCATAAATCTACACTTCTAGATTTTCATCTGAAAGTCTATCTTTTTTATGTTTACATTTAAGTCTTTAATACATTTAAAACAAGTGTAGCATAAGATAAAGATTTTTTAAATTAAAAATAAAGAAACAAAAAACAAAATATTATATGCACTCACTTTTTTGGGGCCAAACATTTTTAGTCAGTTATGTTTGCTATCATCTCTGTTACAAATCAAACTTCTGTTTGTCTCTGGATCTTGTCCTTCAGTTCTATCACATTGGTCAGTGCCTTCATCTGTTCTGTGTTGCTACCACAGAATACCACAGATTGGATACTGTGGCCCAGCTTCAGTTTCACAAGTGGTAGCAACACTGCTCCACAGTGCTGGAGACCACATGGAAAAGCTACAGCTCATCTTAGAGGTCTACCAGGCACACTTGTGATGCCTGCTGGCTATAAGGCTAGAGGAGAATCAGCATGAATACTCTGTCAAGGGTGCCTTCTCTCCCACACACACTCATAAATGAAATAAACAAACTTTAAAATAAAGTTAAAGATTGAGGGCAGCAACTGGCGAGTGCCTCCTTGCGAATGCACAACATGGTGGAAGGCATTGCATACAAGAGAGCACAGGAGAAAGCAAAAGAGTAAAAGGGAGCTGAACTCCCAAGGTAACTAACCAACTCCTGTGATAAAAGTATGAATTCATTTATGAAGGAAGAGACCTTATGACCTAATCGCCTCTTAAAGGTACTGCCTATTAACGCCAGAATGGCAATTAAATCTCAACACACGGGTTGGAGCAAACAATCAAAGCATAGCAGTCAGTGTGTCCATTTATCACCTTTTCTGTCTCAGAATAAACTGCCATAATCACTATGTCTTACTTTATCTTTCCTTCAGGAGTGTCTCCGCTATTGGTGGAACTTTCTTATATATTAGAAACAAATTTAGACCTCTTGTTATTTTGATTAAAAGAGTTAACTCGTTTGGAAAACCATCAATGTTTTGATATTTCTTTCCTTGTAACTGTAGTATATCTCTCTGTTTATTTAGGTGTCCCCTAATGATTTTCCATCACATTAAAAATATCTCTATAAAGATCATGCACATCTCAAGGTACATATATATTCCTAGATTTCTGATTACTTTTTAAAAAATTCCTATTGTAAATAATATTAATATTTTAGGGTACATTGTTACAGGTATATTAACAAATAAGTTCTGTAATTGCTCTTAGAGCTAAACACTTTGCTAAAATATCGTACTAATGCTATTTTTTCATTGTATAGATCGTCTGCAACATTTTAAACAGATTTATTATTTTGACATATTTTTTTCTTATTTAATTTTTAATTTAATTCTTATAGAATTATTTTACTTGCTTATTATATTAAAACATATCTACAGGAAAATGTTGAGTATATATAATATTAGTGGATTTTTAATTTTATATTTTATATCAGTTAACATTTCATGCACAATTTAATTCATAATCTCTTCTAATAACTTCAATTCATAAAATCCTTAGAGTCTAAATTGTTTCTTTTTTTATTACTACTATTCTGGCTTTTACTGCCTGTGACTTATTTACTTATATGTTTGACAATTTGGGGTTGGGAGTTATAATTTATTGAAATTATTCCATGTAGACTTCGATACAGAGAAATTTTGCTCTTTGTTTTTTGGGAGCCAGGACATGAAACTGACCTGACACTATTTTTGTACTCCCTTTGAGTATACCAGCTTAATTTTTTTTTTTTTTTTGCCTCAAATTTAGCTCCTTAACATCATAGGAACTAAAGATCTTTTCTGTGGATCCCAGCACTGCTGCTATTTACCCTAGGGTTATAGTCTCCTTTGTCTACAATTCCTTCTTGCTTCTAGTCACCATCATTTATTTATGTAGTTATTTTTTTAATTTATTTATTTTTCCTTAGAGATTTCGTTTGCTTTCTTGTGAGCTCAGCAATGCTTTCCAAGTTCTGTTTGGAAGATTTTTTCCCTGCATGTTCCTTCCTTCAAAGTGTTTAGTTCTCCATATTCCTGGCATATTTTTATACAGGTTCATTCATTCTTCTTTCTAAAAAGTGAAAGCTACCCCACCCTCCAAATTATAGTCTTAAAATCACCATGTGTTTTTTTGTTGTTGTTCATTTGTTTTGCTAAATAAGTGATAACTGGGAAAATTTTGGTTTGAATACTCAGGAAATAATAAGGACAACTGTGTACATTTGTGTCTTAAACTAAGGATTTGAACTTTTTTATTGACACAAAAATAAAATAGATGTCTTAAAAATTCTGACGTCTAAGCACAAAAGTGGATAAGTAAATCGTTTCTAGGATGACTTGAAAATGTGCGTTTTCCACCAGTTTAGGTGATTCAGATCTAAAATGTGACTGGTGTGCAGTTTATTTGCACTGGGAAAATTCATTTTACAAGTTATAGTGAGGTACAGTGACTGAATTTATAAAATAAACTTAAAAAATAAAAAAATATAATGTGTCGAAAAATCACACCTTGAGTTCCACTAGCTTATACCTATGCTATACCGATGCTTTCCCTTGCGGTCCTTTTTCCTAGAATTCCCTTGATTCTATCTTTCCCTTTGGTTCTTCCTAATTCATCATCATTGTACTTTGCATAGTCGATTCTACTTACTTGATACCTGTGTGCAAATGCCACCACCTGCAGAAAACCTTCTTCCAGTCTGTCCAAAAAGTGATATTTACATCTGTAAAATCTTTTGAAATTGCTCATTTTCACTGTATATTTTAGGTCTGTTCATTAATTTGGTTAATGACTAGGTCAAGTGCTCACAGAAAGTGGATTTCCTTATATTTATTCATTGCCCTTAGGGTTTAGCAGTTGCATAATACACAGCAGGCATCCAGTAAATGTGTCCTGATTGGCAATACTTTTTCTGATAGAAAAATAACATAAAGGACACATTTCTTACTTTGCAAACTTCGTTCTCCTCCTCAGAAATTGAAGCAATTTTAATTTCACAGACACAAGTATTAAAGGAGGGTCTTAATTCAATAAACCATGTGTGTGTGTATATATATATTTTTTTTAAATCTTTTACAGTGCATGAAAAGAAAGCACAATATAGGAGTGAGTTCAGTTCCAAATACAGCAAGACAGGTGGGAATTTACAGCCAGTGAGCAAAAAGAGAAGAATCTGTAGATGGAAAACAGCTAAAGGGAAACATCAAGATAGATTCTTGCTGAAGGAAGGCCAAGGTAACCAGATATTTGGAGTGGGAAGGAACTTGATCAGATACCAAGGACAAATAGATATTAGCAGTGGAGGATTCCAACTACACTGATTTAGAACTTTTTGTTCAAACTGGATTCAGTAGGTTGAAGATAGGGCCCAAGAATGAAACCTAGTCAAAAAGAGTTTTGAAGTTCCTCCCCAAATTTTGGTAGAGGAGATAATCTTTGTCATCTTGAATGTTTTTTTAAATTTTTTAAACTTTTTTGGTCATTGTTTATCATAGCTGCTTTCATAGTATAATGAGCAACTATGAGAAAAGTTTCAAGCTGAAACTATTATATAGCAAGAAAATATCTATAAAAGTGGCATCTATGTGCTTCAAAAGCACTTCTAGAAGAACTCTAACCAGAGGCCAATTTTCTATGTCAAAGGTGAATATTAGCTCTTTAAATTAAAACATCGGCAGTATATTCAGCATGGCTGAGGCATACTCTTTCATCTCTTTGCTGCTGCAGCATGTAGCAGTTTCCTTTGTGTGGAAGGATGAGTGTCTGACTTCAAAGGATGAGGATTCACTAGGACTTCAAAGGTGTTGTGACAGATGGTACATGAGGAAGCATGGCCCAATGCCTATTCTCACATTAAAAGGTGTTTTTTTAAACATGAACTCTGTTGACATTTACACATGATAATGAGTATAGCATTTCATCTGCCCATGCTTCTCTGTTGTAGTCCCACGTTCGTTATCCACTGAACACGGAATAATGCTGGAAGCCATCTTGAAATCACGGAAAGTGAGACAAAATGGCATTCAGCAAACTTTCAACAAACATCAGGCTTCATTCATTCCAGTGTCTTCTTGTCAATAAGATAGATAATTTCAAGGTCATAAATAGTAACTCTATTTAATTGATCCAATTCAATATCTCTTTACTGAATTCTTGCTATGCATACATTGTACTCACTATGAGAGATTTAAAAGAAAAAAATTACATAGTTCCTGCAAAAAAAAAAAAAGTGAAATTTTAAAGACACATGTGGAACAATTTGAGGACAATACGAAGTACTATGGTATACTCGCGGAGATTTTATGAAGAGGAAGTACATGAAGAAAATATTTGTTAAAGCTTCCAGAGGTAGATGCTGTGCCAGAAATGTATTGGCCCACACCTACTGAGTTATTCCCAGTCCTAGGCCAGTAGGATTCATCAGGGAAAGCAAACTGGAGAAGAGTAGAAAGAAAAAGATGCACATAATAATATCTTTGTGTTGCGCAAATCGCAAGAAGACAGTTTTAGAACTGTTGACCTTGTTTTTTACTTTACAAATCACTGATATTGGAGGCTGAAAGTTTTCCAAAGAAAAGAAAATACAACTTTCTTTAATTGTACTTTTAAACATCAGAAATTTAAAAAAAATTCCAGTTGTATATTGTTATTACTGACTATGGTAGGTATAGTGAGACTCCTAAGGAAAAAAGGTAGCTATGGATTTGCACTTTGTAATTTCTCCTCTCCTTCTATACACAAAAACACAGCTATACTAACTAACAAATTATTCTTTTTTTTAAACCATGAAATGAAATGATCATTCATATCAGAGCTTCTGCATATGGACTATTTAAATTGTTTTCACTTGATATAAAAATATCACTCTTAATTTATTTGGCATTTCATTATTTTGATTCATCTAAATAAATGTGTTCTGAAAGGTTACTGTGGAGATACCTATCAAGAATCTTATCGGCAATGAACAGAAGAAAAAATTGGAGACTATACATGCACACTCTAATCTAAATGTGTCATTAGACTGAGAACAAGTTGTTACTGTTGCCCTTGAAGTTGACCTTGTCAGAAAGAAATGTAGACAATGCTCCATAATCTTCAGTCTGAGCAATCTTCCAGACTTTCTCATCATCTTTCTCCCAATGTGGAAATACATCACTGTTCTTAGCTAATGATAAGAACATACCAAACACACACAAATTTTATACCAATAAAACTAGCATGCCTAGGGAACCAGCAGTTAGCGTAATGGCTATGTCGCTGGACTCCCACGTAGTCGACCGCGGTTCGCGTCTCAGACCCGGTGGCTTAAATCTCACGCCGGGCGCGTGTGCATGCGTGCCCAAGATCCCGAGAGGAGAATGGAGGAGAAGGGATTGCGGCGTGACCATCCCCCCTGGGGGGTGATTTCTCGCTTTCTGTCTCTATGTCTCTGTCTGTCTGGCGAGCACACGCGCCCTATAGCGAAAACCTCTCCAAAAAAAAAAAAAACTAGCATGCCTATAATAGCTTGGACATGACATTGTTTCTGAAAGATTCTTTTGCTCAATTATCAAAATAACTTCCTTCCATTTTGGAAATACACACATACACACACACACACACACACACACACACACGTTAGAAAATTATATAATGAAAGCAAAAGAACTCCAAATTTACACATAAAGCCAGTCTAAGGAAAAAAACTCATGTCAGAAAAAAATTTAAGTGGTTGCCACATTTGAGCTGGTCAAGAGATGAAACTTTGAAAGAAACTGGGTATATACTGGTTTTCATGATTGATGTTCTACTATTTGGACAAATAACATCTCTGTAAATATTGGAGGCTGAATATGTGGCATAATCTACCCAAGTTGAAAACTATAAATACTTTGTAAACAGAACAGGTACATGTTTTTAAAATGTTATTTTTCATATTGCTATATTTCAAAAGACTTATTCATATTCATATTTATAATGTTAGTCACTAAGACTTCTCAATGAATATTGATAAAATTATTTAAACATTGAATGAGTAGAACAATATGAAACGGGAATGTAAAGCACACTGTGGCCCCAGATTCGCTACCTTTAAAATTGGGTGGTCATATTAAATCTCAATTCTTTCAATCATTTCTTTAAAAAATATTGACTGTGAAGCAGTGAACGTAATTACTCATAAAATCTGTCCTTATGGAGCTCATTATTAGGTCGATGGGAAAGTCATGATGTACTTTCCTACAGTTTTCTATGCAACAATGCATCATGACTTTCCAGACAATCCAATGTTTAGTGATGGGACAGAAGGGTTTCAACTGTACCAATAAATGTATAAATATGTCATTACAGAGACTGAAAAACTATTGGTTAACCAGTTTTTTGTACTTCCAACAGTTATAATAATTTTCCATAGTCTCTTATAATTGGTTGATTAGAAGGATATAAATAAAAGGAAAACATCCAGGTCTGGCTCTGTATAGTTTTCCATGCATGACTGTGATTTTTGATAATCTCTCAATATTTATCATCCTGATTATAGTATTATGTGTCTGTGTGTATGTGTACACATATATATACATCATCTGGAAATAGTTATTTTATAAGCCATAGGTCAAAGAGAGTATACTTATAAAATGGAATGAGCTTGGGTCCTTTAATCATTGCCTGAAGAAAAGCCATCTGCAGATAGGAGCATCTATTTTGAATTTCATGTTAGTGAGAAGTAAAATGTTACACATTTTCAGTAAAGATTGATTCAGCAATTAATATTACCTCACAACACATAAGTGTAAATCCTCAAATGAAGTGCTGCTGCTATAGTTTAATTTGTCCCCCCGAAATCTATGTTGGGGCATGATTTTGATCATCAGAATTGTACAGGTATTAAGTGAAAACTTAATTCCTTCATGGTGTCCCAGGGTAAGGCCTAGTGGGCAGAGACTGGTTCATCATGATTGGAGGCATCAGTCTCAGGAATAGATTAGCAATGTCTAATGGGACCCAGTGAATTCAATCTCATGGAGGGAGTTTATTCTCATGAGAGCTAGTTGTTAAGAAAATGAGAGCTCAGGGGGACCTCTCTTCTTTCTTCTCTTCTCTCTTCCATACGTTCATCATCCTCTGTGCTGCCATTGACCATGTTGTAGGCCTAGGATTTTGTACTTCCCAGCTATCAGAATCATGAATTTGTAAGTAAACTCTTATTTATAAAAACACCAGGCTCAACTATTTCTGTTAGCAATGTAAAAAAGACAACTGTTATTTAAAAAATAGGAAAAATTTTTAAATGTTACATTGGCTTAGTTATTGGGCACTTGAGTGCTAGGCAGTGAGAGACTATATATCACAGGCCAGAAAGAAGGAGACCCAGGCTGTGTGGTGCCACAATATTTGGTAGAATTGTCTTTGCAATAACTTGGAAGGAAGACAATGTGTATATTGAATCTTTAGCTCTGGGGCAAGTGGTTAAAAAGAGTCAGAGAGTTAGTGTGTCATGGCTATTATTGGCTGCCTTTAGCAAGATGTTATAAGAAAGATGAGTTCAGGCAATAACTCATTGATTTTCAAACAGAATTGGAAGGGAATATAGAAAGTACTGAGATTGCAGTCCTTACAGTGTGGGAAAAGTCACCCTGGACTCCAAAGAAAAAGCAGACTAAAAGTGAATATAGTACCATATGACTGCTTGGTTTAAAGAAATGACTCATCTCTGCATCAAAGATCAAATTAAGGACACTGTTTTTGTAATAAGCCTTTTATTTCATGTAGTCCAAGTCAACATTAAAGTGAGAAACAGAGTTTGGAGAGGAGCAAACAGATAAATGAATCAGACATTGGAAATATGCTATAGAAAAAATACTGAGCATATATGTCCTGTCAAAACCCATGAAAGTCTGAGTTTTACCTTACTGGAAAGCTAAATGTTTGCCTGCCACATTTTCTTATATGCTAGGAGAAGACAGAAGAATCCTGGGTCAGAGACAAAGAAAAGTTTATTCACAGCCATAGCAGTATTGTTGGGATTTTCTTGCACCAGTTCCCTGTAATCCAGGGAACTGTATCAATGTTAAGACCTCTCCACACAAAGTGGATTCTACAGAGAGACACTGAGAGAGACACTGAGCTTCAGGAATCCAAGTATTTCATATATTGAGTATGCATCTTGGACCTCTGAAAAGAGATACCATTTTTATCCAAAGGGTTTTAAATGAATCTGCTCTTTGCTTGAAAGTGAGAAACTATTTTAACTTCCAAGGCATTTTACTATCCCTTAAAAGGTAGTATGAGAGCATAATTAACCCATACTTCTAGTTGCAAGATGTGCAGAATTGTGAGGGCCACATACAAATTAGTTCTCATATGTAATTACCCATAAAACTCTCTCCATGCAAATAGACTAGGAGTCTACCAACTTTTTGAAAAATTGTATTAACAAATTGTATTAAGTCTAGACTGAAGATTAATTTTTTAAAAATTTAGTCACTAGGAAAAAAGCAAATAAAACAAACAACAGAACAAATCTTAGGCCATTAAACTTGCATGAAAACTCTGCATCATCAAATAGAACATTTTGCAAAATGTCTTCTGATATATATAGCATGTCTTTCTGATGTTAAAGATAATGAACAAAAATTTGTCTTCTGGAAGCTAGATGGTAGCACAGTGGCAAAATACAACTTTCTGCAAGCCCAACCCATAAGGGGGCCAGCAGGTGGTGTGGTGGTTAAGGGTGTTGGACACCCACATGGCTGATTATGGTTTGAGTCCTGGACCTGGTGGGTTGCTTTCTCACTCTCTCTCTCTCTCTCACTGTCTTATTCTGTCCCTCTCTGGCCAATTAAAATGAATAAATAAAGTTAAAATTAAAAGAGAGAGAGAGAGAGAGACAGCAGGAAAAAAATCCATATGGAAAGGTTCTGGGTCCATTTCCTGAAACTTCCCTGGGCAAGCTGCCCATGATATGGAGCTGCCTGAGTGGGAGCGGATTGTGTTGTAAATACCCTGTCAGGGTGGTTGTCTTTTTGTCTTTATCACTATAAAGGAAATGTATAAACTTAAATGAAAAGGAATGAGAAGATGGTAAATAAATTCTGAACTACTTGCATAAAATACTACAGATAAAGCTAATCGAAGATGTGTAAAATTATACACTGTAAACTTCAAAACTTCGCTGAGAGACATTTTAATGTCAGCAATTAATGGAAATATGTATCTTATTTGTGGATTGGAAGGGTCAAAATTATTTTGATGTCAGTCTTCCCAAATTAATTAAGAGATTTAACAATCTTTTTTTTTTTTTTTTAAGAGAGATTTTTGCTATAAGGTGCGTGCACTTGCCAGAGAGAGATGGACAAGATTCCAGCAGGCGCTTTCTTCTTTTTTTTTCGCTCTTTCTTTCTTTTTCACTCTTTCTTCCCTCTTTCTCTTTCTTCTTTTCCTCTTTCTTTGATTCTTCTTTCTTTTCTTTCTTTCTCTCCTTTCTTTCTTTCTTTCTTTCTTTCTTTCTTTCTTTCTTTCTTTCTTTCTTTCTTTCTTTCTTTCTTTCTTTCTTTCTTTCTTTCTTTCTTCTTTCTTTCTCTTTCTTTTCCTTTCTCTTTCTTATTTTATTCTTTCTTTTTTTGCTTCTTTTTTTAAAGAAATTGATCTGCTATTTCTAAAGTGTATGTTCACATTAAAAGGACATGGAATAGCCCTAACAAATTCAAAAGCTGCAAACAGAAAAGACTGGAGAATCAATACTACTTGATTTCAAGGTTTATTATAAAGCTATGGAAATGAATACACTATGTCACTGGTGGCAAAAAGGAATATAGAGTCCAGAGAAAGACCACACATGTTAACAACTGAATTTTAACCATGCTACAAAAGCAGTTAGATGGATAATGCATGATCCTTTCCACAGGTGATGTTAGAATAATTCGGTATTAATACGTGCAATAGTAAACTCTACCCCATGCTTAGTACAGCACAGTAAAAATTAAAGTTGAATCCTAGACTTGAAATGCAGAGAAAAAAGATAAGATTATTAGAAAAAAAGAAACCCCTTGCACCAATGGTTTAAGCAAATATTTCTCAAATATACCACCAAAGCATGACACATAAAATAAATATTGATAAATTAGACTTCATCAAAACTAAGAACTTATGTTCTTCAAAGATACTATTAGGAAAATGAAAATGAAAAATTTCAGACTTGGAGAAAATATTTCTAAAACATATATTTGAAAAAAGGACTCTTACTCAGAATGTATAAAGATCTCTAAAAACTCAATTACATAAAAGCAAATATTGCAATAAATAAAAGCTCAGCAAATTAAAAAAAAAGTTTTTCCCCAAAAATAGATATGCTCAGCATCATAAGTAAGTATGGAAAATCAACTAACCACCCAGTGAGATATCACTACACACCTACTATAAGGTCTAAAATGAAAAACTGACAATACCAATTATTGATAAGAATGTGGAGGAACTAGAACTCTCACATATGACTGGTGGAAATGTAAAATGGTGAAATTCTGAATGTTTGAGAAAACCTAAAAAAGTTAAAAATATAACTACCATGTGATAGTTCAATATTTCATTCCTAAAAAATTCCACACAAAAATATGAATATAAATTTTTATAATAGCTTTATTGCTAGCAGGCAAAACTGAATGAAAAAAAAAACTACTTTTTACCAACAGATGAATAAATAAGCAAATCGTGGCACATACATCTGACTGGATACTATTTAGTAATAAAAAGAATTACCTATGGATATACAGTTCCCCCTTTTAGGCCACCAGTAGATGCCTAAAACTACTACATATGCTACAGTACTAAAGCCCTACATTTTACTCAGTTTTTTGGTTATACATAATATCTATGAAAAAGTTTAACTTAGAAATTAGGTACAGTAATTCATTAACAATAATGGCAATATTTTAACACCACTACTCTTGCCTTTTGGGGTCATTATTGAGTGAAATTAGGGTTACTTGAACACAAACACAATGATATTGTTAAAAGTCCATCTGAAAACAGAGACAACTATCAATACTAAGTGATTGATGGGTGGAGCAGTGTACAAAGCATGGGTATTACTTTTTTTTTTTATTTTGAAGAGGTTTTTGCTATAGGGCACGTGCACTCACCAGAAAGACAGAGAGACAGAAAGCGAGAAATCACCCCCAGAGGGGATGGCCACGCCGCAATCCTTTCTCCTCCATTCTCCTCTTGGGATCTTAGGCACACAAGCACACGTGCCAGTGTGAGTTTAAGCCACCAGGTTCAGGACTCGAAACATGGTTGAACACATGGGGGTCCAGAGAAATAACCATTATGCCATCTTCTGGTCCCTGTTTGTTTAGTTTTGAGTCATCTGTTTCTTATAGTCACTTAGCAAACATAGTTCATAGCAACCAATACATGCTAGTAAAATTCTAATTCCCAAAATTAACTTAGCTCAAGCCCAAGCTCATTTGGTAAATATCTAGCTTTCCAAGTTATTCCAGGCAAGTTTTATCAAAAGTTTTCCTACTTTCAAAAATAATGAATAAATAAATAAAGTTAAAATTAAAAAAAAAAAAACAGGGGAAGACCGGGCGTGGTGATTAAGGACGCTGGACTCCCACATGGATGACCACAGTTTGAATCCTGGACCTGATGACTTTCTCTGTCTCTCTGTCCCTCTCTGGTCAAACTAAAAATAAGTATGTAAGTAAATAAATAAAGATTTTTTAAAAAGTTTTTCTACTTTCTATGTATTTTTAGCCCAAAAGTAATGCCATATTTTTGAGGGTATTTAATTGCAGCCTAAAAGCATTCCTCTCTTGATTTCAATTTATGTCAGAATAAGCAAAGGTGGTTATGTTTCAGTAGCCATAGCTCCTACATGTTCAGGAGATACAACAAAAAAGGTTAGGTTCTTAGTTCACATACTCATTGAGTGTCAGGGTAGCTGTGTTCCACAAGGTCCTCATTCAATTCACAGAGCTATCTCTGCTTTGATAATGCTACATTTATGGCTGAGGAGGAAAAGGTACAAGGCAAAGCAGATCCGTGTGTGTGTGTGTGTGTGTGTGTGTGTGTGTGTGTGTGTTTCCAGCTTCCACTAAAAAGTACTACAAGCTGTTCAGTTTCCACTTCATTGTCCAAAAGATCACATAATTTAACTGGACATAAGTGAGAGGGAAACTATAATCATGCTTCTGGGAGGGTAGCAAACTTCTGAAGTATTAGGTTGTCAGGAAAGTCATGATGTTATTTTTATATGCAAAAGTACATCATGACTTTCCCAACAAGCCAATACTATGCAATTTACTTCAAAAAAGAAGAAAAAAAGAAAAGAAAGGAAGAGAAAAAGAGAGAAGAAAAAAAGAGAAAAATAGAAAAGAACATCCTGTGATTGTAAAGATAGAATATGGACTTTAAGCTGGGTAAGAAATGTTGTAAAGGGAACAAAGAGAGAGACAAAGTATTTAAGACTACTTGTCACTAAAGTCAACAGGTGTTATAATTGGGCTATTTGAATGAGGACAGTAGAAAATACATAAAAATTTAATTAGAGAAAAAAATGATTAGCATTTTTGGAGGAAAAGCTCTCTGATTAAATCAATATCTTGCTATAACTTTCCTTGGTTTTGTTATTCTAATATTTGACTTGTCACTATCATAGAAATTCTGGCACTTACAAAATGTCAATATGAGTGCAATTAACACACATTGTCATGTTGTTGTTTTTCCCTAGTGATTTTCAGAAAATATTAGAGATCAATATGGATTACTGAATATCTGTTTGTATAGACTGATGGATATTAATTGTAAAGACAACTGAAATTAGTGTATTGATTGGGTAAAAGTCTTTTTCATATTTGAGGTAGATTTGGCATTCTAGTTGGTTGTTCCTCCAGAAATCTCTGGAATACATTCAGGTTAAAATTCTTAATTTCTTTTCCACTCAATTATCAAGTTTTGGTTTTATTAATTTTTAAGCAAAAGTAAAGTATAAAGTTATTGCATCAGAAATAATCTAATTATTAAATAAAGGACTAGCTTTAGGAATTTTGTTAACATAGGAAAATTTATATTTAATTCAGCAAACATAATACAATTCTGGTCTAAATTTGTACACTATGAAATGTATAGGGAAGCAGCACTAGCTAAAAAAAATTAATCCATACATGTCAGAATAACTTTTTTCAACAGATAACTTCTTTTTCTTTAATACAAAGAACTGTGAGGATGAATAAAGTAATGGGAGTAAAATTCATTGTATTCATGACCAAGAAAACTTCAATTGTGCTATTTATTAGTTTATGCTGTGGCAGCTCTGCCCCCATTTAAAAGGACATAGAACTCATTGTGTAGCACCCCAGAAACATGGAAACACTAGGAGAAAGAGGCAGCCATCATCAAGAAAACAAACAGTGAAATGAATTGCTATTTGTCACCTTTCTAACTGTTCTGTTGACCTGTAGTCCCCATCTACTCCGAGTGGTTTCATGCACAATTCTTAATAGGGTACAAAAGAAAAAAAGCAATGCCTGCATTTTTAGAATGAGTCATCCACCAAAGGTTGCCCCTTAAAAGTAAAGAACTGTAACTCTGTCATCTTTGTGGTCAAATTCCTTTTCCTCTCAAAAATAAAAGGCTGCTCTCTGAGTGTGATTTTCTTTCTTTCTCATCAGCCATGGGTGATAAAAGACAGATACTAACAAATAGAATTAGACTCTCTCTGCCGATCCTCAGATCAAAAATTCTAGAGGTAATCAATTTGTCAGCCATTTTCTCCCATTAGAACAGAGAGCATAAGGTTTGTATAATTGCTAGTAAGCTCCCACCCAACACAATTAGGAGTATAAATTACCAGCTGATCAACTCTACAGTATGGACATGATCTATGGAAGATGTCAGTAACCCTGTCTACATGTATAGCCAATGAATTTATGTACAGATGCTTCTTGACTTACAATGGGATTATACCTGATGAACTCATTCATCTTAAGTTGAAAATATTATTAAGTCAAAAACGCATTTAACATGTCTAACCTACCAAACATCATAGCCTAACCTAGCTTATCTTAAATGTGCTCAGATCACTTACATTAGCCTACAGGTGAGCAAAATCCTCTAACGCAAAGAATATTTCTCAATAACATGTCGAATATCTCACGTAATTTATTGACTATGGTATACTGTAAAATACAATACTAATGGTTTACTCTTACAGTTGTGTATATGACTAGGAGTTGTGACCCGGGTCACTGTTCAGCATCACTAAGGTATATTAAATAGTTTGGACCAAGCCTGGAAAAAAAATAAAAATTTAAGAATCAAAGTGCAGTTTCTACTAAATGTGTATTATCTTGGCATGATGGTAAAATCAAAAAATTTTAAGCTGGACCATCCAAAGTTAGAAACTTCATGTACTCCTTTTCAAGAAGGTGAGAACATGGGAAATTACTGACATGTTATCTTCTTTCTGACAAAACATAGGCTTTTAAAAGTGTATTATGCCCCAAAACCTTTACAAGCTGTGTGATTCTTCAACCATATATAGATACCATGTTTGAATTCTAATTATGAGCAAATCATTAGTAGATATATGGGCAAATGAAATCATTGTGGATATTTATTTGTTTCTATTCATCATGCCCAGCCTGTAAGGTAGTAATCTTGGATATTGAGGATGGTGAAGGTCTTAGATATGTTTACATACATATAGTATGTTGGCTATATATCTATAATAACTCAAGAGCATGGGAGATGATGTCGTGCATAGTCAATCTCTTTATAATCTACATAGCACACGAGATAAAGTACTTTTTAAAATTCTGTTTTGTTTTGTTTTGTTTTTTAATTGACTATGGACTAGCCATCTCTTGTTGACCAAATCATTCAGACGTGATTAGTCATTCACATGTGATTAGATTCAGACGTGATTAGCTTGTTTATGAGCACAATTTGTAATTAAGCTTAGAAATATATTTTTTCTGAAACTAGAGATAGAATCCACAAAATTAGTTACAGTAACCTAGGATGATATTAAACCTATCATTCAGAATGCATTTACACTATAGTATAACTAAACCAACTCTTCACAGGAGTACACAAAGAAGACCTGCCAACTGACATAATGTCTATCTTTCTTTGTTTATTTTGTTTTTTGTTTATTTTTCTTTTCTTTTTTAGGTCAACTCGAGATGACTACACCCCCAAATAAAATGATGTTTACTTACCAGGTCTATTTGGTTGAGCCCCTTTTCTTTTACTAGTAACCTGTCAATAGTTGGATGACAATAGCTAAATCAAACCTAGTGACATGACTAGGATTTATTCATAGCTAGCCCATACAGGTTGTGGCATTATAAAAGACTTGACAAGTTAAAAAATATTATGAAAATTTATTGCAACACATTTCTGGTAGAAAGCAACTAAAGAAATAATTGAGACCAGTTTTCATAGAAAAATAAAAACTCAGGGCTAGTGAATTGTCTGTAATAGGCTATATGTTTTAGGTTGTTTCTCTTTTCATATTGATTCTCTTTAAGTATGGGAAAGGGTTTGTGTTAACTAATTCACTCTCTCTGATTAAGGTAGTTGTTGGGATTTCAGAATTATTCTATCTGTGGAGAAATGGAAGAACGATAATAAAAGGGACCACCCAGAAAACCTATAAGCATTTGGGTTTACAACAGAGAATGGCCAATCAAAGTTTTTAAAAAATCTTTTTGGCAGAAAACTTACATTATTCTATACTTTTGGGCAGTAATTCTCAATATAAACTCTTATAGAAGGAATACCTACTGAAGAAGAATAACCTTTTTTTTTGAGAGAGAGAGTGTTGTTATAGGGCACATGAGCTTGCTAGAGAGACAGAGAGACAGAACATGAGAAATCAGCTCCCAGGTGGGATGGCCACACTACAATCCCTTCTCCTCCATTCTCCTCTTGGGATGCTGGGCATGCACGCACATGTATCTAGCATGAATTTGAAACCACTGGGTCTGGGACTCGAACCATGGTTGACTAAATAGGGTAAAGTGATATAACCATTATGCCATCTGCTGGCCCAATAATAGCCTGCTTAAAATTCCCAGAACACTTAATAAATGTTCATAATTGTCTTATTGTTAAGATTTTCTTCTGTGATATTCCTGATATTCCATTTAGATCATTAGAGCTGACTACTACTGATCTGCTACCAAGAGCTACTCCATGAAAAGACAGGTTACAAATTAATGTTGAGGGAAATACATAAAAACACTTAAATAAGCCTCCTCAATATTCTGTTTCTTTTTCATAAGGGACATATGAGTTGTTGCCTGAGATTACAAAGTCCATATACCTAATATATAGTGGTATATCACTCTCTCTCTCGCTTCATATAAAATTGTTGTTTTAGGGACCAGC
>NW_006160212.1:1628303-1650570 GCF_000334495.1 Tupaia belangeri chinensis
AGAGAGAGTGTTGTTATAGGGCACATGAGCTTGCTAGAGAGACAGAGAGACAGAACATGAGAAATCAGCTCCCAGGTGGGATGGCCACACTACAATCCCTTCTCCTCCATTCTCCTCTTGGGATGCTGGGCATGCACGCACATGTATCTAGCATGAATTTGAAACCACTGGGTCTGGGACTCGAACCATGGTTGACTAAATAGGGTAAAGTGATATAACCATTATGCCATCTGCTGGCCCAATAATAGCCTGCTTAAAATTCCCAGAACACTTAATAAATGTTCATAATTGTCTTATTGTTAAGATTTTCTTCTGTGATATTCCTGATATTCCATTTAGATCATTAGAGCTGACTACTACTGATCTGCTACCAAGAGCTACTCCATGAAAAGACAGGTTACAAATTAATGTTGAGGGAAATACATAAAAACACTTAAATAAGCCTCCTCAATATTCTGTTTCTTTTTCATAAGGGACATATGAGTTGTTGCCTGAGATTACAAAGTCCATATACCTAATATATAGTGGTATATCACTCTCTCTCTCGCTTCATATAAAATTGTTGTTTTAGGGACCAGCCAGTGGCTTGGTGGTTAAATCAGTTAGATACCAAATAGCCATTTGAGTTACAGACTCAGCAGCTTGAAACCAGTGTGTGTATGTGTGTGTGTGTGTGTGTGTGTGTATCCTCAAAATCCTGAGAGGAGGATAGAGAAGTGATTATCATGTGGCTTAATGCCCTAGGGCGATTTTCCCCTTTCTCTGTCTCTCTTGTAGGGCAAGTACACATGCCCTACAACAACACTATAAATAAATAAATAAATAAAAGTAAAATTGTGACTCTGCTATTTGTTATAAAAACAGTGTAACTTAGGCTGTGGTTTGATTATAAGAACTCAAGTATGCCCGTCTGAAGGCCCTCTCAGGCCAATATAGTTTGGTTTAACAAGTGTCAAAAGGTGAAAATTAGAAACTTTCATTTTACTTGGATACGTTGACAGAAATTGATCTACATCATGGGAAGCATACATATTAAGGTAGAAGAAATTAAAAAATGGTTGAGCTGGTCTGAAAATACGTACTTGAAGACTATCAATGGAATGTAATAATAGCTAGCCAAAAACCCAAGGTCAGTAAAGAAATACACGTTTATATTTTTATCTCTTCTTTAAAATTTGATTAGATTCTTTTCAAACACACATTAGAAATAATAGAATATGCTGATATGTTACTCCTCATTTATACTACAAAGCTAGCAAATGAGTTTGTGATAACTATATTTTGTGATTACATCAGTCGTAAGTTTTTGAAACTCACTTCTATGGCACAAAATCAAGACAAGAATTAAAAAGATGGGTAGTATGTAAAACAACATTTGTGTATACATCACATACATGTTTATACACATGCAAATCTGGAGAATGACATTTTACATATTGATATATGTCATCTCTGCATTTTCATTTTGACATGGAAAAAGACTGGGCCAAAGCTTTCAGAAATCAAATGTGAACTCATTCTGAAATACCAGCAGTGTTTGAATTTTAAATTAACCTATTTACAATGAAACTATGCCTGCTGATTGCCATCATCTTCAGGAAAATTAACAGTAACGATCATTGGTGTCATAATGCAATTTCCCCGCAAAAATCACATAGGCTTCATTACTGTTTACATAAATTGTCATAAATACCAATTATGGCTGAACATAAAATGTAATGCTCTTTTTTTAATCATAATCAGACAATTGTTCTTCTAATTCATATGCGAGGGGAATAAGGTTTTGATTCAACCTTTGTTGTGAAGGAAGTGTTTTGATGGTAGTTAGTTTTGCTCTAAGTGCTGGTTGGCTTCTTGTCAAATCATTCACTCTCCATTTGGATCATGTAGTCCCTTGTCCCTGTTCAGTGTGTCCTCTAGTATACTGGAAAGAACATGGAGGCGTACTAATGGCAGATGAGGGAGATATACACTGAAAGTGTCCTCTAGACATCAGCGGAGAGGTGGCTTCCGGTGGGATTTATAACAACATTTGGTGTAATTATGTCGAAGCCCCCATAAAGGAATAATGCAATAACAGACCTGTTAGAGGAGCACATTTGCAGCACCAATTCCTGATTCCCCCATAGGTCAGCAGAACAAATAACCGGTAAAGTCAATGCCCTGTTAAATGGCTAATTTTCAAAACAAATAAGAGTTTAGTTGCTGGCAGGGGAGTGGAAGAAAAGGCCAGTAAGAAGAGGTTCAGTATCCTTATCATTTTGGTCTTTAAGAAGGAGATAAATCAGTGAGAAAGGTTATTCAGACAGAAAGTCAGAGCAGGGGACAATGCTCTCTGAGGACAAAAGCCCTGTCTTTGCTTTCTACAACAAAGCATGACCAAAAATCACACCATTTGGGTCCAATTTTGTCTCTGCATACAACTCTGTACTTGTTCATCCTCTGGCCTTTCTTCTTCTTGATTTATTCCTAAAATTTAAAAATAAAGTCTGCATAAATTTCCCACCCTTTTCTGATTCAGAGCAGTCCTTAGAAATTAGAATCAGAAGAAAATCACTCCATTGGTTCTTTGACTCATGTTAGTTATGTGTGGGTGACCGGATGCACTGACGCTGTCTGGGAGCACTGGCGGGTCTCATCTGCTGCAGTCCCTCCCATACCTCTGCTCTCTTAATAAACCCTGGCAATTTGTCCTAGTTCTCCGAAACTATTCCAGCTGATTAAAGCAAGCTGTAGTGATACGTCCAGTTAATTTCAATGAAACAAAATTACGACTCTTGATCTAAGAAGAAAATAATAAATAAAAACTGGCAGGGATTTCATCTGTGTGAGAAATCAACGTGGGATGAACAGAAATCTAGTAAAATTAGCTGTTGCTTCACTGTCTAAGAGAGAAGTGCTAACGGTAAACAAATGGCATCAGCAGGGAGGAGAAAATAGGACTTTTACTTTTTTCATCTTTCATAATCTCATGCATTATCGGTAACAGGCTGAGACGTTTTAATAGGGTGTGATCATCATTAAAAGGCAGATATTTATCTTATCACAGTGCATTAAACTCCCAGAAGGAAGTTGAAAAAGAGAATGAGTGAGAGACTATCATAAACTATTTAATGAAACACTATGGTTGCAGCTTTCCTTGATTGTCTTTAAAAACAAATCTCTGAGGTTGGACAAAACTGGTTCCAAACATACCCAGACTGTACCTAGGGCCTGTGCATTTCAAGAAGTCTCTACTGTGTTCTGACTTTGTTTAATAATTTCTAATTATGTTCTACAACACAAAATTAAATATTTCTATCTCCATTGTGTGTACTTATTCATGAGCTGGGCATTAATCGTAAAACAATGTATCTTGTTGTTTATTTATACCAGATGTGAGAATTTATGTTGCTCTGTTCAGGGTTCCCAGCTAGGTCTTTATTTGTATATTGAGCTGCCTGGTTTTGCATGAAAATGGTTTCTGAGCTCTGGAGTTCATCTCCACTCTTGTGTTTAAAACAACAACAACTTTTTTTAAAAGAAAGGATTTATGAATAACTAAAAGATTTCTGCTGTGGCTCCCCTGGTCTCTCACCAGCAGGGCAGACAGAATACATTTTGGGGACTAAGAAAATTCAGTTTGGGATTTGCTTTACAGTTCACAATGCTGGCTTCTTGCAAACAAAAGCTACCTAGGCCATGGAGAGCTGTGCTTCTGAAATGCATTTGCATAGTGTTAATTTTTTGCTTATTTATGGACTTTTAAAAATGTATGCATTCATCTTAGTTAGTGGGTGGGCAGTGACATCAGGGTTTTTTAAATTGTCTACTTCTACATTATCTAACTCAGTCAATGACCATAAGAAGTCACTGGTAGGTAATTTTTAAAAGGCTGTTTTGGAGAGGGACCAGCAAATGGCGTAATGGTTACATTGCTGGACTCCTATTTAGTCGACCAGGGTTTGAGTCTCAGACCTGGCAGCTTAAGACTCACACTGGGCATGTGTGTATACATGCCCAAAATCCTGAGAGGAGAATGAAGGAGAAGGGATTGAGGCATGGCCATCCAACATGGAAGGTAATTTCTTGCCTTTTTTTTTTTTTTTTTTGGTCTCTCTGGCTTCCTCTGTCTCTGTCTCTCCAGTGAGTGCATGTTGCCTATAGCGTAAGTCTCTCAAAAAAGAAAAAAAGTTATTTTGAGGTCCAGCAGGTGGCAGTGTAGTTAGGGTACTGGACTCTCACATGCTGACCACAGTTCGAGTCCTGGACCTACCAGTTTGTTCTCTTGCTTTCTCTCTCTCTTTCTTTCTCTTTGTCTTGCTCTGATGAGTGCACATACACTATAGCATATTAAAATAAAAATAACAATAAATAAAATTAAATAATTATTGTTTAAAAAAGCTTATTTGGTCTTTACCATTTTATTAGCATAACTAACAATATAGTAAACTTAACTTCATGGTAAAGAAACTTCCTCCTATGCTGTCTCCACAGTTTTCCTCCCTCCCCAGAGAAATCAGTTTTATCCATTTCTGTGTGTTCTTTAAGGGAGATTTTATGTCTGTCAAATCATAAATATATGTATTTCTTCTCCCTTTTAATGAAAATTTCAATGTACTTACCGTCCTGCACTTTATTATTATTTTTTCCACTTGGCATTATATCTTAGAGATTGTTCCATATGAGGATATAAAAAACTTCCTCATTATTTTTTACAGCTATATAGCACTCCAATGTATGGAAATACATAAAGTCGTTAATAAGGAGCCAGGTTTTATTTCTCATCTTAAATCAGTAGTACATAGAATGGTTATTGCCTCATAGGACTTCTTTAATAAATATTTGCTGATCTATGCAAAAGGAGCAACTGATGAATGTATAGTGAGCTCATGACATGGTTTTCTGTCTGTGTGAGTTGGAGATCAGATAAATATGACTTGTTTCTATATTTCCTTTTGCTTAAGAGTCATGGGTTACTGATTTTACTACTGTCAACATAGGGAAATATTGAATTGTTGGAAAAATCACAAGTATTTTTCTTTGTTTTTCTATGCAAAAATGCATCATGACTTTTTAGACAACCTAAGATATGAATCTCTAAAGAATCTTTCCTCCCAGCACAGCCAACTGCCAAACTGGGTACAGCACCTACATCTTTGCTATAGTGCCTTCAGGCAACGAATCCACAACAGGGAGCACCAAATGACTCTAGCCTGCAGGCATGTTTTGTTTTGATCAATTAAAATGTCTTTGAACCAGCTGACATCATTAACTAATTTAGAGATTTAACATAAAAATCTGTACATATAGCTTCTGATGAAAAACCTCACAACCTAGCAAGAGTTGGCTTGCTTTTCCACATAGCAACAACTCTTGGGGCTGAGTAGCACTAACATCTTTAGAAAAGAATGGGCATGCCAGGATTCTCCCAGACTTCAGACTTACCCTGCTGGCCACTTTAACTCATCACCAGCCTGGATCAGTTGGCATTAAGACTGCCATACCTGGTCTCAAGTGTGCAGATCCACAGATAGTCAAAGAGTCAAAAGTCTAAATCTAATGTCATGTAGGATGAGTACTCCAGTAATGATAATGATTACTATGACGGTAGTATAAACATCTGGGAAATATAACTCTATCATATTACATAAAAGTAATATGAAATCCACTGAGCATTTTTCTTCCTTCCAATACCTTCAAATGCACTTGACATTGTCCACTCATTCAGACATACCAGGTATCACACCCAGTTCATGAGTGAAGACTTCTGGTGTTATTATACAGAAAGAAACTGAGCAAATCCAAACCTATAGGGAGTCTGGTTACAGCCACAAATGGTGGAAACTTTTAATTATATCTGGCAAAATAATTTAAGAATACTGGAAAATTTGTAGGAATAAACCAACATGACTATTGAAATATTTTTTCATTTCTTTTATGAAACTGAGAGACAGGAGCTAAAGAAAGGGAAACAAAGGGAGAAAAGGACAGACATCTTCCATTGTTGTCTCAGGCCATGATGCTCCCCTCAGCCCTCCCAGCCAGCCAAGATCATAGGCATGCACATGCCTGGAATGTACAGGTCAACTCAGAAACTAAACTTCCAATCTTCCATATGAATCCACATCATGGAGTGGCATGTTTTACTGTACCACCATGTTTGGCTCTGTAAGAGAATATTGCACTACTGATACTTAATCTAGTAGGTAAGGAACTAAAAAGTTCTCACTACCTATTAACAAAAGGGAAAGGTTAAAAAAGGTGAAAATAAACAACCTTTTGTAAATCTGTCGGAGAAATAAGGTCCCCGAGCAAAGTGCTATCTCCAAAACTGGAGAGACAGAGAGAAAAATGCAGAGAGTCACAATTTACCAGAGTAGAGGCCTTTACAAGAACAAAAGTAGAGAAATCAAAACTGTAATTGACAGGTTACTGAAGACTCAGCATAGACACGTTTGAGCATTACTCACACTGGAGGTGTGGGCAGTCTTGATGGGAGGGTCCACTTTTATGAGTTTTATCCCAGGACCTCTATCAATTTCTCCAGTGTAAACTAGAGAAAAAGCCCTGTGTTCTTCCAGTACAATGATGGGAAAGTAACCATACTATGCCAGAGCATTCTGTTTTTTTCTCAATAAGGCTTGTCCTCAAGAGAAACTGTCTGTCACAGCCTGGTGTACTGAGGTTTTATCAGGGCTTAACTGACCTGGGAAGTGAGAAGTCACCAATTCTAGCTCCCTTTCATTGTATTCTCCCACCTAAAGGGGTGGGGAAAAACCATATAATCAAAAAACTGAGAAGCATTTGTGAAGTTCACAGCCCAGGGTTGCAGACTCAATAAAACGCTGAGACTTAATCATAGGACTAGAAAGATTGCTTCTCCTCCATGCCTTACCATCACATCACTAATAGCATATTCGCCTCAGTTTCTTTTACCTAGTACATCATATCTAACTTTCAACAAAAAGTTACAAGGTATACTGAAGGGCAAAAAAACTTTTGAAGAGACAGAGTAAGCACCAGAACAAGACTCAGATGCAGCATAGATGATAAAATTATCACACCAAAAATTTAAAATAACTGTAACCAACATACTAAGAGCACTAATGAAAGCAAATATTACTTAATAATCTGGAAATGTATAAACTGGATAACTAACCTATATCCTGTTACCTTATACATTGTGCATTTTTCATTGGTTTAGGATACCAAAATTTTTTACTCATTATGGAAGATGTCGGAATAGGAAAGGAGAAGAGTTGGTTAAGCTGAGCAAAGACAAAAATCATCCCAATGTGTGTGGGCACTAAGACAGGTCAGGCTTCATAGGCCAGAGACCTGCTAACAAAACAGTCCTATTAAATGCAGTGTGGGTAGAGAAGAGCCATATGGAGAGCAGCCTGGAAACCTGGGTGTCTGCCTTCTAGTCACGGGGATTGGCATATCCACCTCATCCCCACCTGATCCCTGTCCTCTGCCAGTTCATTTCCTTTTCCTTCTCTTCATCTTCTTAGATCTATATGAAGACCTATCACCTGGATCCCATAGTTCTTGGTATACCACATAATTCAGGGATTTCAAATAAGATTATGATGATAATAAATAAATTTTTTAAAAAACTCAGGGATTTCGCATGAAAAAGAAGACTCTACTTATTTCTACATAGCTTCAATTCTATGATTTCAGTTCTTTTGAGGATAGGTGACCAAATTAAATGCCTCATGTTTCTTCCCTCTGGAGGTCATCTCTCAAAGTAAAGGATACCACCAGGTGCTTGTTTGCAGTATCGCTATTCTTATAGCTTCACTCCTTGGGGAATAGGGTAAGCAAAACTACCAGTCAGTTTGCTCCAGAAATGGGAAGCAGCTGAGTAAAGACTCATTGTGTTTTTGAAGATAGAACATTGCAGAGCTTTCAGTTCTGGCATGTTTCACTAGTGACTGCTTCAATGAGGATCAGACGTGAGGATCAGAGCTATCAAAAAGGATCACTGTCCACGTTACACAAGGAATCAGTTCTGTTCTGGAAGACAAGCAGTGCATAGAGAGGCTTTTACCTCCAAATCTTTGGTTTGACTCCAGATATAACTAAACTGACCAAATGTCACTCTAATTAGAAGACAATAAAGTTCCAGAGCAAATTGAATTCCGCAGCATGAACTCACTTTAAGAGGACATTTGTCTTCATTGTGGGATGTGCATATTTGGGTCCTGGTGGGAATTTCTGCTTTAAAGAGGCCTGTGTTGTGATGAGTGTGAAGATGGAAACTGGTGCTTGGTGCTGAATGCCTGGGGCTTGACCTGAACATGGAGGCTCAACCTCTAGGTACACCTAGACCCAGCCTAGCCACTCTTCCAGATTGCTTTCCTACAATTATCTGAAGAGAAGATAGGAAAGAAAAACAGCCCTAACAGATTGTGGAAGTGATAAAGTTCCTGAAAATTACACCAGCTAATAGGGTAAAAATCTATTATTGCTTGAAATCTCCTAAGGTTTCATACTCCCCCCACTTTTTCTCTGTTTCTCACTTTTTTAAATTGAAATAAAAAATTCTGTAAGGGATATAGCAACTGAGTTGGTAACAAGTCAAAAGCTTAGATTTGCAGTTTGTTTTCATTATGAGTAATAGATTTCCTTTTTTTTTTTTTTCCCCTCCGGGCAAGCTTCCTCAGGGTCCATTCATTTCCCTGTGGTGTGGCTATCATGGTGTAGTATCCTGTAGTATCCTGACCTCTTTTTAGAGCTATCTGTAAGGGATATAGCAACTGAGTTGGTAACAAGTCAAAAGCTTAGATTTGCAGTTTGTTTTCATTATGAGTAATAGATTTCCTTTTTTTTTTTTCCACTCCTGGCAAGCTTCCTCAGGGTCCATTCATTTCCCTGTGGTGTGGCTATCATGGTGTAGTATCCTGTAGTATCCTGACCTCTTTTTAGAGCTACTAAATCATTCAAGTCCAATAGTTGCTGGAAAATGGACTCTGAAAGCTAGTGGTTTGTTTGTTTGTTTTCTTTCTTGTCCATATTCTCCTATTCACAGTTAGAATTTATGTAAATTCTTTTCTTGTCCTCTCTCAGACATGGGAGGGCCATGTACGAGCCAACCTTGGAGAGAGAAGAGAGAAGGAGAGGTAACCAAGAAGGGACATCTCTCAGCAGATCATGATTCAATCAATTCGCAGTGTGTGTGAGAGGTAGTGAACAGCAGAGAGAAAGCTGGTACTGCGTCATTCCTGGTTATGTCCTTCCACTCTGTCTTTAAAGCAGAAATAATATGTGATTTGTCTGCATCATAGGATTCTAGCAAGAAATACATTTATTATAACATATACAGGTGCGGGGTAAATGGTTTAAAAAGTCAACCACCCAACCACTCCATAGAGCTAATACAATGTAAGGGTAGATAACTAAAAGGCACAACTATGTTTGGAATAAAAAAGGAATGTGTAAGCTGAGATTATTCACGAATATTTGTTTCACAGTATATGTATTCTTTATCTCGCCAAACTGGTAGAGAAGCGTGTGGCATGGGCGAAGGTGATAAGTGTATGGGCCAGAACCAGGTTTCCAGAATTCAAACCCTTCCTTGACTGTGAGATATTGAAAAAGCTATTGTTTTTCAGATCTCAATCTGTAGAAAGGCAATTCATATTCGGAAGAATTTCAATAAATAACTTCAAGTAAAGCATTTGAAATAATACCTGACCATAAAAAAGACTCAACAGACATTAGATTTTCTCTTTTCCTTAAAGTCTAATGCACCCTGACTCATTATTTTTTTATTTTACTTCTCCTTTTATAAACTTTCCCTGCATTTATATTTGAAACTGATGGCTTATTTGATCTCCATTGGGTTTGGAAGGCTTCTTCTGACCTATGAAACCTATAATGGTGTCTTTCTTCTATGAGGTCTTGAGTATCTAGTAATGATTCCCTTGTTGGAGCTTAATTATAATGCTTTCAAAAGAAATAGTGTTCTATCTTATAGAGTCCTATAGCATCTGTCAGAATAGTTTGTACCTAATAGATACTCAATAAATATTTACTGGTTGTTAAGTTTATAAACTGACTACATACATTCATGAATAGAGATGCAGACTGAATAATATTCCATGGCATTAATGAGAACCATTAGAAAAGACCCACACTTGCTAAGGCACATCAAAGGTTGCCCAGAATCTTCCCAGGAAAAAAAGATGAAAATTGAAATTTAAAAATGGAAAGAGTCTTCTTCCTTTCTTCCTTCCCCTATATCTTCCTTTTAATTTTACTAACTATTGAACTGAGCCTTGTCCAAATTATGGAAGAAGTGGTTTAGTTGGTACTTCAACTCTGGTTCCAAACCATTTCTCACACTTCAGAATTGTCCCTTTCCATTCACGAAGAACAAATCTGATCTGTCTGAAGCTGACACTAAAATAGTTGGTCTTCCGATGTAACATGACATGACATGACACCCAGTGAGCATATTGATTGGTACATAGGGGATGGCATGTATGGAATGTACTTGCCTGACTACACCATATGATTTCCCAAAGAGCATGTAAACACCTGGGAAAGATCGTATGAGCAAGGTATTAGTATAAGTAGCCTTCCCATGAATTTGTCCCTAGCGATAAGAATCAAGTCCTATCATGATAGATCTATAAGCCCAGGCTGAGACAGAGAATTCGTTAGAGTGTTTGTCCTCCATGTTAAGACCGGCAAATGCCTCCTCTCTGTAACTAATATTTGTTAGTATTCTGAAATGAAATTCATAATTGAGAGCAGACAGAATTTTTTAAGTAATGTAATAACTTTTAATTTTTGAAAAAAATAAATATACTATATAATAAGATGATATATTTCAATATCTAAAGACACATGTAGAACTATACTAGAAATCATAATGAAGAAGTCGGAAATTTTCTCCTATACGTGGGATTTCAATGAATGAATCAACTGCAAATAAGACTAATGCAACATGTGATATTGGTAGTCAAATACCAGAATTGGGTATTGTCATTAGGAATGTGATTTTCCAAAATGACAAAAAATCTTCATAAATTTCTGAGCAAATAAAAATGGTATTTATAAATTTACATACCAGTTACAGTTACTATTGCTACCATATATTAAGGCTGACTCTATGAATGTATAAAAATAGATGTTGATTCTAGGCCTATTGATATACAGGAAAGACTGGTAAAGCATTGAAAATTTGAGCAGGGCCTGGGATCTCTTTTCATGTGAGATTTCCTGCACATGGCAATTATTAGTCTCTTGTTTTCCAACCACTGAATTCAAGTAGTAACCCCATTCCCCAATATTTCTAACGACGAAAATGACTTATAACCAAATTTCCAAAATGGTCTTGATGCACTACGCAGTTTCTGTTGAAACTCACTGCTTTGGAGAGTGGGAACCAAGGAAACTACAATGTGCCATAATTTATATTTGGTCAGGATCCTCGCTGGGGCTGTCAGATTCAGGAAGAAACAGCAGAGCTTCAGAGAGTTCAAAGAAATAGAAGAGAAACAGATCCAACATGGTGTGGGAGACATTTGCAAGGTCCTAGTCTCATTATGTACCGCGTTCAGTCCACGCTCTCCCAGAGAAAGACTTATAAAAGCCTATATTTTCCCAAGGGGAAAACATCACTCGGTAAATTCATGTGGACAGAAGTCTGACTAATTTTCCTATTTGTCCAAAATCTTTTCAAAAGAGGACTGGGGAAGTCATGCCCACAAACATTAACAGACCATTTATTTTCTATTTAACAGAATTCTTCCTACCTCCTGTTCCTGGCATAGTACCTTTGAGATGTAGATTAAGCCTTTTCTTTAACTAAGACACAGAACTTCTCTTTTCCTTGAGATGTAGATTAAGCCTTTCTTTAACTAAGACAGGGATCTTCCCTTCCAATCACTGACCTAAGAATTTGTGGAACTCACCTATAACCTACAAGACCCCCCCCTTCTACATGTCCCGCCTTTTTGGGCCAGACCAATGGGAAATCTTTTAATTAAATGTTGTCTGTCAATCTCAAAAGCAAATAAAAGGAACCTCTGTACATGAACACCCCGAGAAAAGGCATGTGTGCCTCTTCTCCGTCCTAAGTCACACAGTTACCTTGGAAATAAACCGCATTAATTATTAATTTTACAGTTGGTTCTTTTTTCCGTCGACATTCAAATGAATCAAAAGTCGATCTAAATAAGCAAAAATAATCTGATTTTATTTTTCTTAAAATGGAGTTTTACTTTTGGTTAATTTAATGTGTTATTGTCCCACCTTCATGCTTCATGTTGCCTGTGAGAATAGTAATCATAAAACTCTCAATGGGGTCATTCCAAAAACACTAAATAGTCAAATGTTTCTTCAGAGCCCCTTCCCCCAATTTTTTCCAACCTAAGCTGTTATCCAGCCCAGCTGCTACTCTTAAAGTGAGATTTTCCTGGTTACCAACACATTTCAGCTTGAATACCTTCAATAACAGAAAACACCACTTAATTCAGCGAAGTACAACATATATATATAAAAACTATTTGTTCTTTGCTCACTCCATTTATTGGAGTCACCTCTGGTCTCCTACCTCAAAATTTTAATCAATAAAATTTTGCCATAGAATTTCAATTCTATCCAAAAGATCATACTGTTTAATCTTTTTTTTTTTTCCTTTGCTCTGGCCATATCCTTCAAGGTTCCATTTACACTCCATGCAAGAATGAAGATGAATGAGTCATAGCTTCCCTTTCATTTGCTAATGTTGTACCAATCTCTGTGAAGTAAAAACTGCACAAAACAAAGCAAAACAAAATAGTAGCTTTGTCTAGTTTTTTCTTCTTTGGCAAACATAGGCATTAGGTACATTAGATATAGGGTTAATAATAGCTGGAATCTTCATAGAGCCAATTTTATACCTTTGGTGGTTGCTTATCTCAGTTGTAATCATATTTCCTGTCCCAAAATAATCTCTTTAAAAATATTCTTTTTTAAAAAATATAGAGATTTTTGCTATAGGGCATGTACACTCACCAGAGAGAGAGAAAGAGAGAGAGAACGGGAGAAATCACCCCCCTGGGGACTGGCCATACTGCAATCCCTTCTACTCTATTCTCTTCTTGGGATTTTGGCATGCAACCACATGTACCCAGTGTGTATTTCAAGTCACTGCATCCAAGACTCAAACTACAGGAGGCCCTGTGAGAGTCCAGTGCCTTAACCACTATGTCACCTACTGACTCCAAATTATTTTTCTCTTTAGAGAGAGAGAAAGACAAGCATCTTCAATAGGGTCTTCCCCTCAACCCTCCCAGCCAGCTAGGATCATGGGCATACCCCACATGCATTGCTAAAAGCCAGAAATGAACCCTGACCTTCCATGTGACTCCAGGATCATGAAGTGACAAAGCGCTGCCATACAGTTCACAGCTGGACCCAGAGAAATATTTTCTAATGACTAGGAAAACCGGTTAGTGGGGAACCTTCATAAATGTCACTGGGTCATTTGCTTTTAGCAGAAGTTTCTAAATAATCCACTCAGGGACACCTTTGGTATGTCACAGATTTTTCTGAGCCTCCATAAAGTAGTAGGTGTTTATTACTTATTGATTAACAGTATGTGTGTGTGTATGTATGTGATAGTAATTCGGTAATTAGTAAAATAAATTTATATTTTATTACTCATATATTTTACTATGTTGAATATAATAGTCAGGTAATATGTTTAGTACATTGTATTTATCTATCTTTTTATCTAAACGTCTTTGTTCAACCTATATTCTCTGCTTACTTTACATATTGATTGTCAGGATCTTTGAATAGGTTCCCAGCATAACTGTCATTATGCTAAGACATTTGCAGAAATAAAGGAGGTTGAGGGATAGTCACTAGACTACTGTTTCCTACTATTTCTTACTGTATACACAGAAGCTTGGTTTAGATTACCACCATCACCACTACAAACATTTACTGTAAAGTTATGTTATTTCTGGCACTATGTCATATTCTTTAAATAAAAAGTCTTTTTAAATCTTCATAACAAACCTATAAGTGGATTTAATTATTATTACCCAAAAATATCTTATAGTGTACAAAATATAAATAACTTTCCGAAGGTTATATAGGCAGTAGGTGTCGGAGCCTAGAGTTGAAGCTAGACCAATGCTGGAATTTTTGTGCTTGACTTCTTTCCTCTGCTTATGGAATTCTCTAGCAAAGGTAATGACTCTAATTCGTGTTAGAAATTCTATTATGGGACCTCTGCAGGGATTTTCACTGCTCCTTGTTGGTCTAACCAGGAATAAGATACTAGAGAAGATGGAATTTGGGTGAACTTTCTAGCCAGTAGGCGAAGAGAGGCATATGAAAACTGTCAGAAACAATAACAGTTTTATTAACCAACCTCTGCAGTTTCCACAGCTGCCTAACATTCTGATGGGATGTGAGAGAGCACCCACCAGCCTCTTACCAAAGGGTAGATAATATGTCTCCTAGAGCTTTGTAGAAGACCTCACTTATTCCACGGGGCCTGGTTAGGGGAACTTCACTGCATATGATGTCTCTAAGTTAGAAATCTCTGATTATAAGCAGTTCAACCTGGGAAAAAACTGAAATCCTGGACAGTGCTTGGTTTTAAATCCATAATTCTGCAACCAAGAAAATTATTTCCTAGAAGAAATGACTGTGATGATAAAGAGAATAGCCTATTGATTCCATTGTGTGATTCTTAGAGTTTTAGTGATTCATTGCTCCCTCCTCACAACCCTAATTTTTGCTAATGCCTATACTTTCACACTTGAACACAAGGCTAGGAATATTGTTTCTAACCTCCACCACAAAACACAAATGATTGGTATTATGTCACGTATTTTGGTGAGCAGAGTACATGATATGGGAGGAAAAAAGTCTGAGAATTGCTTTGTAAGGTGAGACTGCACATCGGAATTATTCTCATCAACCACTTTTCACAACAAATTCCACTATGTCCATCACTCTCTGGTCTCTCAGTGCTCACTGTTAAGCAATCAGAACTCATGAACAAACCTTTGTTTTATATGCTTTTTTATTCCTGGATTTTTATTTTTTTCTAATGAATTAGATTTCAAATGAAGCAGGGACTATGCCTCAATTGTTTTATATTCTCTATACCTTTAAGAGATACAGCTTTAAAAATAGTAATAATAAATGTTTGCTGAATGATTTTCTGATTTAATCAACAAACCGAGATAAAGAATGTGAAATCCAGACATGGATTTAGGCACTAAAACAATAATGCCCACTGCCACACACACACACACACACACACAGTTTCTTCTTTTTTTTTTTTTAAGAAATACATTTTACGTAATAGTATTCATTGTTATTATTTTTTTTAAATTTGATCAGAGAAAAACAGAGACAGAAAGGGAAAGTAAGAAAGCAAGCTGCCAGGTCTGGGACTCCAACTGTGGTCAGCCACGTGAGAGTTCAGCACCTTAACCACTATGCCACCTTCTGACCCCACACATATGTGTTTCTAAACTCAGAAAAGTTAAGCAACTTGTCCAAGGTCATACCAGTGGTTGGTAGCCATTCAGGACAAGAACTCAGGTGTTCTAACTCCCAATACAGTATCCTCTATTATATCATGAGCTGTCGCACAGAGCCTAACAAATTAGGTCTCAGGAATATTATTTGTTTTCTATTGTCTTCATTTTTCTTTTAAATTTGGCACACAATTTTTGTTCATTGGACCATCTAAACTTCTACTTTTCATTGTTCAAGGGAATTGTCCCTAGAACTATCAACAAAAATGACAGGGATATCTATCCATCTGCTCATTCATCCATCACATCCCCCAGTGCAGTTATTTACATAGCACAGTGACACTGTGAGCAAACACATGAGGAGAAAGAAAGAAAGAGGAGAGGACAAAAAAGACATCTGGGATTTTTATGAGCCATTTTCCATACAGTGAGCAATACCCAATAAGCATTATGTATACAGTAGGTGTATCTATCACTTACTGTATGATGCTTTGGTGATAGTGCATTAGCTATTATCAATGGAGTCATTACAAAAGACACTACCCTAACTTCTGCTGAGAGAAACGCATTGGTACATTACCAACTAGTTGCATGTGATGTAGAAATCTGCAATAGTTTATTAGACATTATTATACTTATAGAAAACAGTAGAAGCTTTTTGCTAAAGATACAAATAAATTCCCAGACCTGGTGCTTTTAATGCAAACCTTTAATTTAATGTCTTGCACTAAATTGTTAAGAAAAACATCTTATAATATAATTCTGTCTTTGTTAAATTAATACAACTTCACACACACAAACACACTCACATGTAAGATGTAAATACACACAAGCACACACAGAAACACACAGATTTTCAAAGGCTTAGAAATAGAATTTAATACTGCTAGCTAGCATTGAACTCAAAATGCAGCCCTCAAAAGGCCAGGTCTTTTCTCTCTCTTGTGTCCTCTCAGTACACCAATTAAATGACCAAGCACATAGTCGGTGCTCAGCAAATTGACTGAAGTATTGATTGATTTTTTTAAACTGTCACCAACTCTGCAGATTCTGTTTTATAGCCAGGGAGAAATTCTATGGTCATCAAATGATGATCAATTTCTTCAAGGAAGTGAGTTAGATCCTGAAAGAAAGGAAGGCGATTTGGCAGTTACAGGATTTTAGATTGCTATTTTGTCTTTTTTTTCCAGGCAGTTTGTAAGGTGGTAGAGTTGAAGGGGATGGGGATTCTATTTCCTTAGTGATAATTGTGTTTCTGTCCCATCAATCTGAGAGGAAACTAGTCAGCTTTCTCCTGCAATCCTCTTCCTAATATCTGGTGCAATATCATTCCTCCGCTTAAATATATACACACTGGGGTCTGTGCTGGCCTTCAATTAGTGTGAGCCAGAGCAAAAACTTTCTGGGTCTTCCAACCCTGAACTTAGGTGTAAAGAGTCAGAAACTGGTGCCTGCTTTACCCTTCACTCTGGATAAAGAAAATCTTTTACTTCACAAGGACAAAGCTCCTTTCTTTGTTTTCCTCCTTCAAACTGGAAGGAAAGAGGAGAGTGAAAACGAATGCATGTATGGCCAATCTGGAGCAGAAATTTCTTTCAGATAGAGAAAGAGATTTTTCTTTTTTTTTTTTCAGTAGGGCATAAATTAAATATCCTTTGACATTTTTCAAGATATGTAATAAAATAATAGAATTTCTTTTTGGTTTCTTCTGGTGGCTGAGCTGCTTCTTGAGCACAAAATTGCAGAAAGACTCTACCAAGTGATTTCATTTTTTTTTTTTTTGAGAGGCTTTTTTTCCTATAGGGCGCGTGTGCTTGCCAGACAGACAGAGAGAGACACAGAAAGCGAGAAGTCACCCCCCAGGGGGAATGACCATGCTGCAATCCCTTCTCCTCCATTCTCCTCTTGGGATCTTGGGCACACACGCACACGCGCCCGGTGTGAGTTTAAGCCACCGGGTCCGGGACACAAACTGTGGTCGACTACATGGGAGTCCAGCAACATATTTGTTTTCCTCCTTCAAACTGGAAGGAAAGAGGAGAGTGAAAACGAATGCATGTATGGCCAATCTGGAGCAGAAATTTCTTTCAGATAGAGAAAGAGATTTTTCTTTTTTTTTTTTCAGTAGGGCATAAATTAAATATCCTTTGACATTTTTCAAGATATGTAATAAAATAATAGAATTTCTTTTTGGTTTCTTCTGGTGGCTGAGCTGCTTCTTGAGCACAAAATTGCAGAAAGACTCTCCCAAGTGATTTCATTTTTTTTTTTTTTGAGAGGCTTTTTTTCCTATAGGGCGCGTGTGCTTGCCAGACAGACAGAGAGAGACACAGAAAGCGAGAAGTCACCCCCCAGGGGGAATGACCATGCTGCAATCCCTTCTCCTCCATTCTCCTCTTGGGATCTTGGGCACACACGCACACGCGCCCGGTGTGAGTTTAAGCCACCGGGTCCGGGACACAAACTGTGGTCGACTACATGGGAGTCCAGCAACATAGCCATTATGCTAACTGCTGGTCCCTACCATGAGATTTCTAACATTATAGTGTTTATACACACAAACTCAGAGGTGGGTCTATACAGATCATCTACTGCTTCTTACACAGAACTGGGATCTCGATCATGTGACTACTGGAAAATATTAGGCAGGTCTCCAGTTTAATACTCCAAAGGCTGACTTTACATATTGAGCAGAAAAAGTTGCTTTGCTACAACTTCCATCCATCTACTGTAAGGGTGTGCTCAAGAAATGCACAAAACAATTCTACTCCTCTACTCTCTCCCACTAAGCCACCTTATCCTTCAGTATGTGTTCCTTTATTCTGAATATCACTGGCTCTGTTAGTAGCTCCTACAACATATCTAAAATGACTTTTCTTCTCATCTGTATATATTTCATGTTTTCAATATTATATCTAAACCGTGACCCAGTAACTAAATATGACACTCCAATGTGTAGTCTGTTGGATGTGAGTGGAAAGGTTCGACAGAACTACAATTATATTTTATTTTTGCCTCTGCATTCTACCTAATTACTTCTTTCATGTGCCGTTAGCCTTGGACAAATAACCTTCCATATCTTAAGATAAAACATGTAGTCACATTCTAATTTGTACCCTTTCAGAGGTAATATGCATAGCCAGTATGATAATTAGCTGTTGAGCCAGATCTAAATGGACTTAGATCCTGTTTGACCATTCACAGCTAACAGACCTTAAGAAAGCCTATTACTCTATTGTTTTTTTCATTTGTGTATTTTTTAACCAACTAAATGTTTCTTCATGTGTTATTCTCAATTGAATGTTAATCTTTCTAGTGTATTATAGATATTGATGATGTTTTAAAATCTTAGTTAAGCCATTCAAAGCTTTAATAATTGAAATGGTTTAAGCATTCATTCTTATAACATCTTTTTCCCATCTGCCTGTTAGATATATATTCTGCATATCAGATACTTCAAGAGTGGTTCATGTATCAGCATTGTCAGTTTCAACCAACAACT
Organism: Tupaia belangeri chinensis; assembly: GCF_000334495.1. Taxonomy (NCBI): domain Eukaryota; kingdom Metazoa; phylum Chordata; class Mammalia; order Scandentia; family Tupaiidae; genus Tupaia; species Tupaia belangeri. Next base: position 1,647,294 of record NW_006160212.1, read on the forward strand.
TGTTAGAAATATAGGCTCCCATGCCCTCAAACCCCTATCTACTAAATCAGAATATGCATTTTTTAGAAGTTTTAACCCTAGGGAATGTGTGCTTGCCAGAGACAGAGATGGTGAGAGGGAAAGTGAGAAATCACACCCCCCGCCCCAGGGGGAATGACCATGCAATTCCTTCTCCTCCATTCTCCTTCCAGGATCTTGGGCATGCACGCACACATGCCTCACATGATTCTCCCAGGCACCTTGTCAGGGACTCAAATCATGGTTGGCCACATGGGAGTCTAGTGACATAACCGCTATGCTATCTGCTGACCCCCAGAATATGCTTTTTAACATCACCAGGTGGTACACAGTAAAGTCTGAGAAGCTCTGCTCTTTAATTATTATCCATATGATCAAAAAAATAAAAATAGTAACCAATATAGCACATAAGAGAATTGCTTCTAAGCTAGTAAAGGCTAGTTAATAAGCTTTCTATATATGGTGGCTCAAGGAATAAAATAACATCTAATGCTGCATATTATTTTTAAAATGTTTTTGTTATAGGTTACATGTAGGCTAGAAAGAAAAAGAAAGAGCAAAAGTGATAAATCACCCCCAAGGGGTTTTGCCATGCATCAATCCCTTCTCCATTTTCCTCTCCGGATTTTGGGCACGCACACACGCACACACACACACACAACCTGACATGATTTCAAGCTACTGGGTCCAGGGCTCAAACCATGGTTGGGCATATGGGAGTTCAGCATCTTAACCACCATGCCACCTGCTAGTCTCTAATACTGTATAAGCTAGATCATGGTATATCACTTCCTCAGAGTAGACTGTAAAGCTTTTTTTAACAAATGTCCCTCTTTCATTTCTTCCCAGTTGAATTTTAGCTCTTAATATGACTGAATGTAGGCCAAGGCCAAGGAGTCCCAATGTAGTTTGTATTCATAATGTCAATGCCTGTGTTTAAATCTTGCCTTGGCCACTTACTCTTTGTGAGACTAGAGTCCTTTGCTTACCTTTCTGCCTTGGTTTCTTCACTTGTAAAATGAGTACAGTAATACTATCCGTCTCCTGGCTTTGTTCAGATTAAACAAGAATAACCACGTAAGTTAATTACCAAAATGTCTTATAAGTTGTAATGTTTACTTTTTTTTCTGAATTCTAATACATCTGTTATTTAAAGAAGATTATGTGGTTTGTGATGAATCATTTTGTCAGCTGTCTCTATATCTGTATTCTAAACATTCTGATGAATGGTTGCCATTTCTTATAGGCATTCCTTAAGGTGTGGATGAACTACTTATCTAATGTCATAGGTAACACAGTTTGCAATTGGAATACATTTTTTTCATAGATTCTTCATCTAATCCACAAAGACACATCTAGGCAATGACCAGGTTTACACTAGCAATGGCCAAGATTACACTATGGTTAATACTACCATTGATAATCATACATAATATTCAACCAACTCTGTGATATGCTCTTGAAATACGTATTTACTGTTCTCCTTTGAACTGCTGATTCAACCAAATACATGTATATCTCTACAGAACTGGGAACTTAGAAGCTAAAAAGAGGTGATATTGACATTGTTAAAGAAAAAAACTATTATTTTATGCAAACCAAAATTTAACAGTTTATTTGAACAAAGGGTGGGCAATTTGAATTGGATGGTTTCTCAGAAAATGGTTTCCAAGGAACTCTAGGTCGCTACGTAGTCGTAGGTTACTTAAGTTTGTGGAAAGGGAAAGTAAAGTGTACAGGAAAGAGAAAGTAACACACAAAATCCAAAGTGAAGGAATGAGGTCCAGAAATAATTGGATTGGTTACAGCTGGTTGGTAGGCTGCACAAACAATCTAGAAGGTGGGCTTTCTGTGATTAACTGAACTGTGGCTAGTGAGATTGGCTGTAACTTAACGAGCTTAGAAAAACAGCCTAACATGGACAATTTTGATTTATGCACAGGAATCCAAGTGTGGGGATACAGTGGCTGTTTTAGGCCAATATAGGTTAGTTTAACAATTTCCCCTCTTTAGGTCAGAATTCAGTGCCTTGGAAGTCAGGTGCATTCTGCTGGTATGAGTCCGTACATGCACAGTGATAGCTGACTTCCTTCAGCTTCTCTAGGAGTAGGGTGGTAGATACCAGTGTAGATAAAGAGTCACAGCCTGGGCACTGCAAATCTTCGATTTGAGTTTTAGCTTTCCTCATCACTAAACTTTGAGCCTTATTTAACTTAAATGATCTGGGCCTTTATTTTCCTATTTATAAAATAAGAAGAAATGTCAACATTTTACCAGGTTCCTACAAAAGTAAATATTTTATTATACATGTCTTTGTGAATTCTTATTATTCAGGAAAAGCATAAGGAGGAAAGGAATGTGTAGTAAATGAGAAAGTATTTCCCCCCTTTGACTTTGATGCCTTCTCTACTCTTATAAAAACATTATGCAAAAATCTATGCCCTGGATATGCTTTATGATTCTTCGTGGAAATCCCTGAGAGAGGTATTAGAAGTAACTTGTAAAATTGATTTCTGTCAGCACCACAATTGCTATTTATTTCCATCATTGACTCAACGTGAAGACTGCTACATGATACCAAGGATGTTAAAAGCTGCCCTGAAGTGGCTCCCCCACTGGCCTCCTATGGGGTTAAGTTGCTGTAATGGCATTATTCCTTCAGGGCTTCTAGTGCATCTATAGTTCTATTTTTTTCTGATCTGGGTCAAGGCTAATGTGTTATCTTAGGAGGGTTCATATATTAGCTAGTTAACATATTAGCAGGGGTTATTGTCTCTGATTAAGCCATTACTACCCACTGTCTTAGAGCAAAGAAAAGGACCCTGGGGGGGAATGGGACAGATGATGGACAAATTTAAATGAAAGAGAAGCAAAATGAGGTGAATGAGATCTAGTTAAAGTGTTTGGTATCATGGTTTCTAGAGTCTAAGTCATGAGATTGTTTTCTAGAAGAGTCTTCAGGAAAAATAAATACCCAGTTTGTTATCTTTTGCAAGGGCCAGCCTTTGTTTGCATGTTGGATTCCACATGTAGTTCAGCCTGGGACATATATAAAAGTATTAATATTAATGCCCATTAATTCCATTTAAAGATTTAAAATTAATGTTTAAATTTCATCTTTATGACATATGAAATGTGTCACTCCCTTCATCACCAACATATGAAATAACTACCTTTTGGGAAGTCGGTTCCAGCTTTTAGTTACACACACACACACACACATGCACACACACACACACATGTATATATATATATATAT
>NW_006160212.1:1651110-1661969 GCF_000334495.1 Tupaia belangeri chinensis
GCTGACCCCCAGAATAGAATATGCTTTTTCACCAGGTGGTACACAGTAAAGTCTGAGAAGCTCTGCTCTTTAATTATTATCCATATGATCAAAAAAATAAAAATAGTAACCAATATAGCACATAAGAGAATTGCTTCTAAGCTAGTAAAGGCTAGTTAATAAGCTTTCTATATATGGTGGCTCAAGGAATAAAATAACATCTAATGCTGCATATTATTTTTAAAATGTTTTTGTTATAGGTTACATGTAGGCTAGAAAGAAAAAGAAAGAGCAAAAGTGATAAATCACCCCCAAGGGGTTTTGCCATGCATCAATCCCTTCTCCATTTTCCTCTCCGGATTTTGGGCACGCACACACGCACACACACACACACAACCTGACATGATTTCAAGCTACTGGGTCCAGGGCTCAAACCATGGTTGGGCATATGGGAGTTCAGCATCTTAACCACCATGCCACCTGCTAGTCTCTAATACTGTATAAGCTAGATCATGGTATATCACTTCCTCAGAGTAGACTGTAAAGCTTTTTTTAACAAATGTCCCTCTTTCATTTCTTCCCAGTTGAATTTTAGCTCTTAATATGACTGAATGTAGGCCAAGGCCAAGGAGTCCCAATGTAGTTTGTATTCATAATGTCAATGCCTGTGTTTAAATCTTGCCTTGGCCACTTACTCTTTGTGAGACTAGAGTCCTTTGCTTACCTTTCTGCCTTGGTTTCTTCACTTGTAAAATGAGTACAGTAATACTATCCGTCTCCTGGCTTTGTTCAGATTAAACAAGAATAACCACGTAAGTTAATTACCAAAATGTCTTATAAGTTGTAATGTTTACTTTTTTTTCTGAATTCTAATACATCTGTTATTTAAAGAAGATTATGTGGTTTGTGATGAATCATTTTGTCAGCTGTCTCTATATCTGTATTCTAAACATTCTGATGAATGGTTGCCATTTCTTATAGGCATTCCTTAAGGTGTGGATGAACTACTTATCTAATGTCATAGGTAACACAGTTTGCAATTGGAATACATTTTTTTCATAGATTCTTCATCTAATCCACAAAGACACATCTAGGCAATGACCAGGTTTACACTAGCAATGGCCAAGATTACACTATGGTTAATACTACCATTGATAATCATACATAATATTCAACCAACTCTGTGATATGCTCTTGAAATACGTATTTACTGTTCTCCTTTGAACTGCTGATTCAACCAAATACATGTATATCTCTACAGAACTGGGAACTTAGAAGCTAAAAAGAGGTGATATTGACATTGTTAAAGAAAAAAACTATTATTTTATGCAAACCAAAATTTAACAGTTTATTTGAACAAAGGGTGGGCAATTTGAATTGGATGGTTTCTCAGAAAATGGTTTCCAAGGAACTCTAGGTCGCTACGTAGTCGTAGGTTACTTAAGTTTGTGGAAAGGGAAAGTAAAGTGTACAGGAAAGAGAAAGTAACACACAAAATCCAAAGTGAAGGAATGAGGTCCAGAAATAATTGGATTGGTTACAGCTGGTTGGTAGGCTGCACAAACAATCTAGAAGGTGGGCTTTCTGTGATTAACTGAACTGTGGCTAGTGAGATTGGCTGTAACTTAACGAGCTTAGAAAAACAGCCTAACATGGACAATTTTGATTTATGCACAGGAATCCAAGTGTGGGGATACAGTGGCTGTTTTAGGCCAATATAGGTTAGTTTAACAATTTCCCCTCTTTAGGTCAGAATTCAGTGCCTTGGAAGTCAGGTGCATTCTGCTGGTATGAGTCCGTACATGCACAGTGATAGCTGACTTCCTTCAGCTTCTCTAGGAGTAGGGTGGTAGATACCAGTGTAGATAAAGAGTCACAGCCTGGGCACTGCAAATCTTCGATTTGAGTTTTAGCTTTCCTCATCACTAAACTTTGAGCCTTATTTAACTTAAATGATCTGGGCCTTTATTTTCCTATTTATAAAATAAGAAGAAATGTCAACATTTTACCAGGTTCCTACAAAAGTAAATATTTTATTATACATGTCTTTGTGAATTCTTATTATTCAGGAAAAGCATAAGGAGGAAAGGAATGTGTAGTAAATGAGAAAGTATTTCCCCCCTTTGACTTTGATGCCTTCTCTACTCTTATAAAAACATTATGCAAAAATCTATGCCCTGGATATGCTTTATGATTCTTCGTGGAAATCCCTGAGAGAGGTATTAGAAGTAACTTGTAAAATTGATTTCTGTCAGCACCACAATTGCTATTTATTTCCATCATTGACTCAACGTGAAGACTGCTACATGATACCAAGGATGTTAAAAGCTGCCCTGAAGTGGCTCCCCCACTGGCCTCCTATGGGGTTAAGTTGCTGTAATGGCATTATTCCTTCAGGGCTTCTAGTGCATCTATAGTTCTATTTTTTTCTGATCTGGGTCAAGGCTAATGTGTTATCTTAGGAGGGTTCATATATTAGCTAGTTAACATATTAGCAGGGGTTATTGTCTCTGATTAAGCCATTACTACCCACTGTCTTAGAGCAAAGAAAAGGACCCTGGGGGGGAATGGGACAGATGATGGACAAATTTAAATGAAAGAGAAGCAAAATGAGGTGAATGAGATCTAGTTAAAGTGTTTGGTATCATGGTTTCTAGAGTCTAAGTCATGAGATTGTTTTCTAGAAGAGTCTTCAGGAAAAATAAATACCCAGTTTGTTATCTTTTGCAAGGGCCAGCCTTTGTTTGCATGTTGGATTCCACATGTAGTTCAGCCTGGGACATATATAAAAGTATTAATATTAATGCCCATTAATTCCATTTAAAGATTTAAAATTAATGTTTAAATTTCATCTTTATGACATATGAAATGTGTCACTCCCTTCATCACCAACATATGAAATAACTACCTTTTGGGAAGTCGGTTCCAGCTTTTAGTTAATATTAGCTAGTTAACATATTAGCAGGGGTTATTGTCTCTGATTAAGCCATTACTACCCACTGTCTTAGAGCAAAGAAAAGGACCCTGGGGGGGAATGGGACAGATGATGGACAAATTTAAATGAAAGAGAAGCAAAATGAGGTGAATGAGATCTAGTTAAAGTGTTTGGTATCATGGTTTCTAGAGTCTAAGTCATGAGATTGTTTTCTAGAAGAGTCTTCAGGAAAAATAAATACCCAGTTTGTTATCTTTTGCAAGGGCCAGCCTTTGTTTGCATGTTGGATTCCACATGTAGTTCAGCCTGGGACATATATAAAAGTATTAATATTAATGCCCATTAATTCCATTTAAAGATTTAAAATTAATGTTTAAATTTCATCTTTATGACATATGAAATGTGTCACTCCCTTCATCACCAACATATGAAATAACTACCTTTTGGGAAGTCGGTTCCAGCTTTTAGTTACACACACACACACACACATGCACACACACACACACATGTGTATATATATATATATATGTATATAAATGTATATATATATGTGTATATATATATCCACATTGTGCATACATGTTCTTTAGAATATTTTTTATTTGAAATAGAGCATCAATTCTTCAAGTTTTTAAATATTTTTGGGCCCTAGAAGAATTTCATCTCATAGACCTAAAGCTGTAAGATGATAATATTGAAATGCAAGTCACAAGCTTCAATTAGGTACAATCAGAAATCATGCGGTGACTTCATTAAGTATCATTAAGAATGATCAAAATATTGCTCTTAGGAAAAATACATCAAAAGCATTGCATTTACACATTGATTAAACAGGATCTGCAATTTCTAAAATCTGGTATGAGAAAAAAGAATGGAGTAAATTAAGTGCTCATATCCCACTTAGCAACAAGGGAGTGCTTAGCAACTGGCAAAGGAAGAAATAAAGGGAGATGGTGAAAAACAAAATATGATCAGCTTCTGAAAAGGAGGAGGAATCAAGAAATGACAATGTAACTAATTGGGGATAGAGAAGAGATTGCTGTTTCAAGAGCAGTGGGCACGTTGACGTCATTCTGCTCTGTGAAAGGTTTTTTGTTCTTGGCTTTTGTTTTTCTTTTTAACGATATGAAATTAGACTCATAATTGGGAATCATGGGCACAGAGAAGACTCACCGAAACCATTAATGTGATCAGAGACATCGTTGGTGGCATCCATGTTGCCCCTTTGTAAACCCTTTTTCTTTTTTCTTGAGCACTCAGGTGTGTAGTTTAGTTCTCAATTCTACAAAGTCTGAGGTTTTAAGGGGGCTTAAGGAAGATTTGCTATTGTGCCCCTTTGATAACTCTTTAAGAGTATCATTTTTCTAATCATGCTCCTGATCCCCCTGCTTTGCATTTGATCTGCTTTCCTGGGTAGTCCTATTTAACCTATGGCTTTAGCTCCCATATTATACGGTTAACTCTCAACCCTTCTTATCTACACAAAGAAACCTCTTCCCTGTGTTTAAATTTATGTCCATGAATCTCCCACAGGCCACTCAAATCTATTATCATACCTCAGCCTCTCCACTCTCTTATTTCCCTCTTCTTTTACCACCTTGGGAAGACCACTATCCCTGCTGGCACCCCATCCAGCAGCCTTTCTATTTCCTTACCACTTACATTTAGCTGGCAGCTATGTTTATTGAATCTATCTTTGAAATATACCTCAGATTGATCCTTTTTTAAATAATCAATCTGATATTAAAAATTCATAATGCCTTACCATGAGAAAAATTTGAATTCTTAACATCACAGGAAGAATCTTCATAATCTGGACAAATTAATTTTTCCTTTTAACCTTACTTATTTCTTCCACTTCCTACTGTACACAGCTATGTTCAGTCCATATTAAACACATCCCCATTTCTGGAACATGCTGTGTTTGCTGATAGTTCTTGTTTAAAATTGGTGATATACTTTCATTTTAGAAAGCCCTCCCTCCCATATTTTTTTTTTTGAACCTGAGAAATTCTCAAAGAATCTTAATGTTTACCTCTCAACATCATTCCTATACTTGGTTTATAGTGAAATCCCAAACTAATTTTTATATCAAAGAAATAACATTCAACATGTAATTTCAGACATTGTAGGAAGTATCACTGGAAATAGGAAATATTCGAGTAATACCTATGTAATTGAATTAAATATTTGTACAAGGATCCAGTTTCTAAAATATCAGAACATATAGATCAAGAATAGAAAAACTGAGGCTAATAAATGGCATACCAGTTATGTCACTGGACTCCCATATGGCTGACTATGGTCTGAGTCCTAGACCTAGTGACTTGAAACTCACTCCAGGCATCCGTACATGCATGCCCAAGATTCTGGGAGGAGAAAGGAGGAGAAGTGATTGCAGCATGGCCGTCTCCCCTGGGGAGTGATTTCTCAGTTTTCCTCACATTATCTCTGTCTGTCTCTCTATCTGATGAGTACGCATGCATGCCCTAAGGCAAAAACCTCTTAAAAAAAAAAGAATAGAAAAACTTTGTTATGAAGAACCAGATAGTAAATATTATAGATTTTATGGGCCATATGGTCTCTGTTGCAACAACTAAGCTATTATAACAGAAAAGTAGCCATAGACCAAAAGGAATGATCTTGGCTGCATTTCAATAAAATATTATTTATGAGTATTGGAATTTGAATTTCATGTAATTTTTAGGTGTTGCAAAACAGTATTCTTTGATTATTATTATTTTTGAACTATTTAAAAATGTTGCAATTAGCTCAAGAAACATACAAAAGTACTCAGCTACCTGGATTTGGCCTGTAGGTGAAGTTTGTACATTTAGATTTTTTTCCTTCTACAGTTTTTCGAGCATACTTTTCATTTATTTAACCTAATTTGTATCAATGCCATTGCCTTATTTTTGCAGTAATTTTAGATATACCTTTCCAGAAAGTCCCCCAGGTCACTGGGTTAGAGGTATTTCCTTTTACATTTTTAAGTGAGAACGCATCCCCAGAGGGATGGCCCTGCCATAATCCCTCCTTCTACCTTCTCCTCTGTGTGGGGCAAACACTCACATGCTCCTGGCATATTTCTCAGGCCACTGGATCCAGGACTTGAACCCCACAATTGGCCATATGAGATCCAGCTGCCTCAATCACCATTCATCTGGCTGGCTTAGTATACCTCCTTTGCTATTAGTATGCCAAACTGTTGACCTCTGCCGTTTGCTAAGATTATGTATACTAAACAGGCAAAAATCTTGGTCTTTTCTTTCTGACAATTTTAAAACAAACATAGAGCTTCAGTGTGATTCATTATTTGACAGCCATTTACTCCTTGCACACATCCCTCATTGTCACACTTAATTTTTCAGTAGCTATCAATTTGTTTCCTGAGAATCCAAATTTTTTTCCCCTAAATTGCCATCTTCTCATCTGTCAAAGCAATTTCTTCCCTTATCTAAAGCTTTTTAATTTTTTAAAATAGAGCATCATTTCTAATCTCACTGTTTCTAAAGTGTTCTTACTAAATTTACTTTCTCACCTCCCCATGTATGAAATTGTTAGTTCTTATGATCCTTATGGTAACTCCCTTTTCACATCCCTAGTATCTCATACTTACTAAGATATATTATAACACATAAAATTATATTCAAAGTAAGAATGATGACAAGAGGAAAAGAGGGAAAGAAAGAAAAACAAGAAGATGTGAAAAATAAAGGATGAGAAAAACAAGAAGTGGGAATTGAGATAACAAAGAAAAAAGAAATGAACAAATAAAAGGGTTATTTCAAAATTTTGAATCTATTAAAGACTTTCCAAAAATATTATCTCCCATAAGCTAGAAAACTAGAAAAATTACTTTTAGGATGACTAGAAGAATTTGACCCGTCAAAAAGAGAAAGGAAAAACAAATTGGATTTTTTAACCCTTTTGCCTGACTCATATGCTGTTTGAAAGTCTGATTGAAGATATTTCAGGCTGACAGCTTTACTTTCTGAAGTTCTATCTGTGTTCAGGCTCTGGGAATCCTGGGTCTTTTCATCTGCATAGAAGTCAAATCCTAGTGCAGCATCGAGATGTCCTAGCCCCTTGCTATGGCATTTAGATTCTTCCGCTGCTATTTCAAAAGACGCCCAATCCTATAAATATTAAGCTACATTTTGGGGCCATAACCTTGAGGGAATTCAGCTCCCATTTAATATTGCCAAGGGAAGAGAAAAGGCACAAGGTAGGCAAAGGAAAAGAAAGAAAAAAAAAGAAATCAACCAAAAATGTCAAATCTGATTGATTAAAACCTAGGTAGGCAAATCAGCAAGGGTTGGTCCAGCATCACTGGAGACTGAGGTCAGACAGGGCTGTTTTAAAATTATTTGGTATTTTCAGAAATTGATTACTTAGAGAGAGCATTAAGAAGTAGCTGTGCACATTCATTTAATGGGCCAGTGCCTCTTGTACAGGGCTGGAGTCGTCACATTCAATCTCATCTACTCCTTGTTAAGTTGTGCTTCTTCTGGAGCGTGTTTATTTATTACAGATGCTATAAGCATAAACTACAAACTAGAATAATAAATAATTCCCTAAATGGGATTTTGCAAGCACCACCTCCCCTCCCATCTTTCCACTCCCAGCCCCCAATGTGACAAGCCCCATTGTTTACAGACCCGTGAATATCTATAAGTTTGAAGAATGAGTCCTTTTTTTTTCCTGGGGTACATTTCAGTAAGCAGAAAATGTATGTAGGTGGAACTTAGGTACACCGGGATGCCCTGCTGTTGTCAAACCTGTTTCTTGTTCATCTACTCTTTAGAGAGGTAACACTTGGTTCTTTGGGTTTCGAAAATATAAACAGTCTTGAAAGAAGTGATATGTACTATTGCAGTTATATATATGCAACTTGGTGTAAATTCATTTTGTTGGTCACTTTCCTACCCTGTCATCTGGGAACAGCTCTAAGGGAAAAGGTTGCCATGATGGAAAAAGAGAGGAATATTTTGGAGTAAAGATCATGGACCAGTGAGTTATATCTGGGTGTGGCACTGATACAGGAACAAGCAGGGCTGGTCATGGAGGGGCCAAAAATCAGATCCACGCCATCTGTTGCAGAGATGAAAAATCTTGGTGAATAGGAAAATAATTTATTCAGTGAGTCCAATATCACGGAGAGAGGAGAAAGAGTGGATTAGAGTCCACAACCAGAGAAGGAATGAAGGGTTAGTTATTGAGGAGGTTTGTCTTCTGCAGGATCACAAGGAAACACCAGCAGCCACAATGGGGTAGCTATCGCAATTGTTGGGGGTGTGGGGGAGGATAATTTCCATGCATGTTTCCATTCTCTACAAGGGGTTTAACGTAAACAATGATTATCAAGGCAGCAGAAGCAAATGGAGTCAGTCAAGACTGTTCTTAGTTCTTGGATGAGAAACTGGGGTTGCCTTTGGAAATACTGAGCTGATGAAATCTTTTTTTTTTTCTTTTTTCTTTTTTTGGAGAGGTTTTTGCTATAGGGTGCTTGCGCTCGCCAAACAGAAAGAGACAGAGAGACGGAAAGCGAGAAATCACCCCCCCCCAGGGGGGATGGCCACACCGCAATCCCTTCTCCTCCATTCTCATCTCAGGATCTTGGGCATGCACACACACATGCCCAGCGTGAGTTTAAGCCACCAGGTCCGGGACTCGAACCGCAGTTGACTATGTGGAAGTCCAGTGACATAGCCATTAACGCTAACTGCTGGTCTCAAGCTGATGAAATCTTCTGAGATGGTCAAATGAAAGGGAGCTGATGGCATATTTCCCTTCTTTGTCTTCATAATCAAGCATCTATAAAGATTCAGCAAGGAAGTACCAGTAGGTAAAGTGGTGGTTAAGGTACTAGACTCCCACATGACTGATAGTGGTTTGAATCCCAGAACAAGAGGCTTGCTTTCTCACTTCTTTCTCTCTGTCTCTCCATCTCTTTCTGGTGAACACATGTGCCCTATAGAAAATTAAAAATATTAATAGTAATAAACATACTAATAAATAAAATTAAATAACTAATATTCTGCAAAGTTGTTGTCATATTAAGTTTAGTTAGTGAGGAATTAGACTCCACCTACTGTGAAGTACAAGATAGTAGTTAATGAGAGAAAGGGTAAATTTCCTAAGGTTAATATATTAAGATGAGCTTTTAAGACTAAGTATAATATAGTCATTTTGATTCTTATGAGGCCTCATTACAGAACCTCCTGAAAACCAATCGAGTTGGGTGAGAAAACCAACAAAGTTACTGAAAGTATGTACTCATATACACAAACACATACACAATAACATTCTCCTTCAATATCCAATTTGTTAACTACCTGAAGTCTTCATTTACCCAGAGATCATTTCAAAATTTTCATTATGACATGGTAAAATACCCACTAGAAACTCTTTTGGTTTATTACTAAACATCTCATTCTTCAACATCAAAAGCATATCATCTATATCTCTTCCCTTTTAAGCTATGCAACTTTTCAAGAATATCTTTTTTTTTTTTTTTCCGGAGAGGTTTTTGCTACAGGGCGCGTGCGCTCGCCAGACAGACCGAGAGAGACAGAGAGACAGAAAATGAGAGATCACCCCCCATGGGAGATGGCCACACCGCAATCCCTTCTCCTCCATTCTCCTCTTGGGATCCTGGGCACGCACGTGCATGCGTCCTGCGTGAGTTTCAAGCCACCGGGTCCAGGATGCGAACCATAGTCGACTACATGGGAGTCCAGCGACATAGCCATTATGCTAACTGCTGGTCCCTCAAGAATATCTTAAAGTATATCATAAACCCCATTACTTCTCTCTTTGAGTAAAAGTGTCTTACTTTGATCTCCCTTTGACCTTGTCTCAAGGCTTAATTCTTTCTGTGGTTGTATTCACAGTTGATTTTATTTCTCTCACTCTGGATTATAAACTTATTTATGACAAGAACTACCCTATATTTCTTGTGTTTCCAACAGTTGCATCTGGGGCCCAATATCAAGAAATGATTTACTAACTGTTTTTAAAGTTTGTTTCTTTCTTTTTTCCAGGAGCAAGACAAAGGAAGTTCTAATACTGTGATCCACCCCCAGTCTCATTCTGGTCTAGACCACAGGCACTCATGAGTCTGGCATGACCAGGGAGATCTCCAAGTGTGAAGGTGAAAATTTCCCATTGAGGTCATCCTTAACAGAGTATTGTGTAACTGCTGCATCACCATCTGACCCTTATTTTATTTTTTAATAGCACTCAAGGTAGAAGTTGAATGAGAACTATGTGGTGGAATCACTGATATGTCCCTCCCACACATATGACATGGAGCTGATCTCTCTTCCTAAGACTATTACTTAATGCAGTTTATTTCTCCAAAGTGAATATTGCAGGTATCTTTCTGAAAAGGTGAGAGAATCTCTTTAGGATATTTACTTCATAAGAGTAAAGATATGAGATGCATCAATACATGTAGTCTCCAATGGTGAAAAATGCAAAACGTCTTAGGCTGGTATGTTTTCAACCATCCCATAATGAATTTATTGTTGTCTAATTAGGCATTCAAAAAACCTAAAGTTCCCTTGTGTTTACCCTGCAACAGTTGTAATCCAATGTGCCTGACACTACGGTATTTATCCCAAGAAATAATTACTCCAAGGCAAAGACAGCAATGTGAGTGCATCCCAGGACCAAACAGAGAGCAACAAGGGAGGCCTTAAAGGCGATATTTCATATTCAAATACAAACAGGATTTACAATTAATACATGAAACATCACCCATTTTAATAAACCTGATGAAAGGTAAGTACATTTAATATGAAAGTCAGATATACTGAGATACCCCCTTCTCTAAGAGTCCCTCTTTAAATTAAGACTTTGCCAGGTGATTAAAAGGAATGCCAGCACTTCAAAGAGTAACAAAGCCTTGTTCTTCACTGCTCCACAGGCTACCAGCTCT
>NW_006160212.1:1661994-1683344 GCF_000334495.1 Tupaia belangeri chinensis
TTGGTCCAGATGGACGCTTTGTTCTCCCGAAGTTGGTCAGGTGCAATGCCTGTCCAAAAAGGGAAGCAAGTGCAGCTTTAGGACTCTGCACTTCTTTAAAAAGCAATGTTGCTCCCTCAATTCCAAAGCCCTGAACATCAAATGCCTCCCTTGGCCAGGCAGCTTGGCTATTCCCCAGGCGTTTTCAATCTAGTTGGGTAAAACAAAAATTGCATAATTTGTCATTATTTTCAAGGAATGAGATGTGCCTTCTACAATCCCTTTTGAGTTAAATACAATGATGCTGAGCTTCCTGTGAATGCCAATGCCTTCTTTCTCAGAAGGAATAGAAATAAAGAATGGGAAAAGAAACACCCAATTGATTGCCTGTAATTTGCTCTGGTATTTGTTATTGATGCATTCTTTGTATGCATTTTAGGGGTAGGTAGCAGAAAAACTGTTTTCCTAGGTCTCTAGTAAACAGAAGTCAAACCCTGTGGGAAAAGCTGGGACTGGGAGCCAGGACTTCTGAGTCAACTTCAAGATTCAAAACAAATAAATCACATCAATTTCGGTAAACCACAAGTCATGCAATCATTCAATTTCTTCATCTTTAAAATGTGAATTAAAATTACCTTCCCCAAACATATCCCATTTAAAAATAAAGCTAGAATTTTAAAAAATTGATCGAAATGTGCTTTAAAATGTTAAATACTTACTGTAAATGTAAAGTAGTTTGCATGAGCATTAAGGGGTAGGGTGAGATTCTCACAAGGAAGCTCTCTTGCTCTTTTTAATGTTATAAGGCTTTGAAGCCAGGGAGAAAGAGAAATGAGGAGCCAAGAAACCTCAGGAACAACCATTAGAAAGCAAGGGCATCTTGTATCTCATCTATTAAGAGCAGAGAAAAACACCTACAAACCCCCACCATATTTTTTTGCGTACAGTGGCTTTCTGTTGCCACTTGGTTACAACAATAGTGGAGAAAAGTAGTCCCATAAAGCAAGATTGATTGCTGGGAAGATGATCAATTGCTTCTGTGAAAGGGGAAAAAACTGATAAATGTTTTTTTTTTCCCCCTCTTTTCACAACCTTTTGCTAAAGCTGCGCAAAATGTGTCATGCATAAAAAGTATGCAATTTTCATGTAATTAGAGGAACACAAGATGAAAATGAGTTCCATCAGAGCAATCAAGGATGGTAATGTGGTATGTATTTGTCAGTGCCTATTTGTCATGAAAGCAAAACCCAACAAGTTATATATTTGATTTCATTTTAACTCTGAAAAACATAAATGCCATTTTGCCATGGCCAAATCTATAAATTTCAATAATCTTTTTTTTTTTCGAAAAGTGAAGTTTTGGAACTGCAGATTAGATCATTTTACTCTTTTAACAAATAGAATACTATTTTATGAAAAACATTGAAATTACAGGACAGATTTATTTCACAGAGGGTCAGATTTATAGCAGGAGGTGATAGGTTTACAGTTTTCTATACAAAAAACACACTATAATTTATTTTCTCTAAAAATACACTTGCATCTTACAAGAAGCATGTGTTCCTAATCCCATCCCCATGCCCCTGAAACGAACTGAATTAAGTTTTTATATTCTTCTTGGGCAAGAAGGCATAAATATTTTTGCTTCCCTTTTCCCTCTTTTTCTTTCTTCCCTCTTTCTTTCCATTCACTCATTTGTTTATTAATTTATAATGCTATTTGAAACAGTTTATTGAGCACTGAAACTGTGTCAAACATGCTGAATTCTAATGATAGAAAACTAAGAAGCTATGATCCTTCCTTTCAAACTGATTCCACTTACTGGGGACAGAGGCAAGTACATAATTAATACAGTAGGGTAATACCATAATTAGAAATCTATTCAGATGTTTATGGGGAAAATTGAATCTGCTTCCTCTGGTAAAATTTATAAGAGAATTTTTTCTTTTTTTGAGAGGATTTTGCTATAGGGCATATGCGCTCGCCAGACAGACAGAGACAGAGAGACAGAAAGTGAGAAATCAGCCCCTGGGGGGAGGGCCACACCACAACCCCTTCTCCTCCATTCTCCTCTTGGGATCTTGGACACACATGCACACATGCCCAGCGTGAGTTTAAGACACTCGGTCCAGTACTTGAACCATGGTCGACTACACGGGAGTTCAGTGACATAGCCATTACGCTAACTGCTGGTCCCAAGAGAATTTTATTATCTACCTACCTTAGAGCTTATTTCTTCTGTGAGTGAGAGAAGATTGATAGATACCAGCCCCACAGGGTCTTAATGCCAGAATCCACACCTAGATTCAGCATCGCTCAGATCACAGAAACATGTGTGTCCACTGTACTCAGGGAGGTCTCCAGATGCAAACCTGAAATCTTTTCATGTGGTTCTGTCTTGCAGAATGTCAAGTTTTACCACTGCATCACTGTCCAAACCCAGTCTTGCTATTTAGAAATTTGGCCTGGTATGGAAAAACGCATTTCAAGTAGAACAGGTAAGGACAAAAGCTGTGAGGACAATGAGAGCTTGTTTTTTTTTTTATCAAAATGCAATTAGTTAATTGTCACTGTGATGGGAAGTATGAAGGAACAAGGGGTAGTAAGGCCAATGTAGGAAAGGAACAAGGGAAAATAAGAAAGAAGGTTCTTGCGAGCTAGGTTAAAAGTTTAAGCTCTGTCCTCAGCACAATGGGAAGGCTTTTAACAATTTTAAGCAGAAAAGTGGAATAAGTGAATATGCATGAAGAAGAGACACTTCAGAAATACCATGGAATTGTATGTGAGTAGATAAATTATTCATCTATTATTTTAGTCTAACCAAAAGTAAGGATGATTTGAGCCATGGTGGGCACTGGGGATGGAAGAAGTGAGTTCTTTGAGATACCTCAGAAGGATTTATGTAATTTATAAACGAATTATGGTTAAGAGATGAAGCAGAGACAGAACTCTAGACTTTTAATGCATGCAACTGAGTGGTTACTGATGCCTTTTTAGTGAGTCAGGAAACACAGGAAAAGAAACAAAAATATCTTAGAAACCAATGTGTTACAATTTGAACCAGTTTAGTTTAAGATAACAGTGGAATGTTCAAGATCAATAAGCATCATACACACAATCTGAACAGCAAGAATTCAGGCACTGAATTCCTCTCTTGAAATACTGAGAGTTTGTAGTTTTTACAAATCTCAACTGAGAAAAACGTAATTATTCAAAAATATCTACTGAGCATCTACACTGTGTCTAATTAAAGTACTAGTAAAACATAAGAACTGTCTCTGGAATTAGACACTTCAAGACTAAAACCTTCCCTCTGTCAGTTACAAACTCTTTGATGTGGGACATTTAAATAAACTCTATTAAGCCTCAGTTTTCTTATTTGTAAAATGAGAGTAATTATATCCACTTCCTATGATTAATTATGAAGATAAAGGCAATGAAGCATACAGAGTATCTAGCCCTGTTCATGACATATAGTTACATAATGTGGTAACGTAATTGAGGTGCAAGTCACCAATACGTATGTGAAGTGAATAGATGTGAAAAATGCAAAAATAACTGAAGAAAATTTGAGCTATCAAATTATTTCTCATTACTTTTTAATAAATATTTTCCCTTCCAGTTTCATCTTTTATTTTACCTTTTACTTGTCTTTGTCTTTGTATTAAACAATTTAAAAACAAGGTAAAATATAATAATCTTCATATAAATATAAAATAACCACAGGTTAAATATCTTACTTATCTACATAATGAGAAAACCAGTCAAATGTTACAAGTAGTACCAGACTATCTCTGTGAACTTAACGCCATTGGTAGTACATACTTATTATGTACAAGGGGTGTTAAAAAGCTCATGGAAAATCTGTACTATGAAAAAACTATACATGGATTTCAAAATGGTTTTGCATCACAATAAATTCATACTTTAATTCAAATTTAATTTGAAGTTGTGTCCTATGGACTGCTTAGACACACTAGGAGATTTTCCACCTAATAGCATTCCTACTCCCTTTTTCTTTGTTTGCAAATCAGGTAACTTGTGCTTCAAAATTAGTAGCTCCCACACCTGTTTCTGAAGCTAAAGGTGGACTTTTTCAATTACTGGAGAGTCTGTGCACTTATCAGAGAGATAAAGTAACAAAGAGAGGGAGACTGGTTACCCCACAATTCCTTCTCCTCCATTTCCCCCTACTTGTTGGGATCTTGGGTGTGCATTCACATGCACCTAGTATGTTTTTCAAGGTGCTTGGGCTGGAATCCAAACTGAACTTGGCCATATAGAATCTGGTTCTCTTAACCACTAGATCATGGGCCTGGCCCAGGAGTAGAATTTAGAATTATCATCATTTTAACTACCTTTCCAGTGATTTACTGAAAAAATAGGAGGTTAACACAATCCTGGCAGGTGAGATGTGAGGGGATAGCTGGTAAGCAGCCTCCAGGAAAATTTTTTGTGTTTCCATAAGAAAAAAAAAAGGGAATAAGAAAGAAAAATGGAAGCTCCATCATTAAAAACCCAGATGGAGATTGCTGAGTGAGTAGATACTCAGGTGCATTACTGCTAGAAAAAATTCCACTTACCCAAACCTGCTATCTATTTAATATATGAATGTTTCTAGCAGATGTTTGTGCATGGTTTACTACATGAACCATCTCAAGTATCATTTTTTGATAATATAGCACTTTGTGCTTTCTATAATTTATTTGTTTACTATGTAGTTTCAGGGAGTGATTGCATGGTTTATAACTATTTTCTCACCATCTAATAATCCAATGGTTATTTGACAAGCATTCAATAGACGTAGAAAATCAGCTCTAATTTCTCTTTCCTGATTTCTGTTTTTCTTCTTCTTTCCTATAACATTTGTATCTTTTATGTTTTATTCCTCCTGAACAAATCTTTCATCATCTGAGGATAAAATATCTTTAATTCAGTAGTTACTTGTCCTTTTTAAAAAGTCCTAATTTTTAAAATTAGGTTGGATTTAATTTTACTTCTATAAGCCAAGTCTCAAAATTCGATCATGATGAATTATCTTTTTCTAAAAAAAGTTGTCAGTGGGGATGTATAGTTGCCAGAGAGAAAGAAAGAGAGAGAGAAAGAAAGAATGAACATCCCCCCCACCCCAGCCGGCTGTGGTCACACCACAATCTCTTTCCTCCACTTCTTCAGCCCATCAAGATTTTGGGCACACAAGAACATGTGTTTGGCATGTTTTGCAAATGTCAGAACCAGGATTCAAACTACAGTCAGCCATATGAGATCCAGTTCCCTGCATACTGTGCTTAACCACCTTGCTAAGAGGATGACTCTCTTGATGGAGTATCTTGACACTGAAGATTTTAGTGCCACCTCCTCTTTCATAGAATGAATGTCAAGTTATTTGTCAAATGACTGAATGTTTTCATTAGCTACTAGTAATATTTAAAAGTATATAATTTTTTATTATTTTGGTTTTATTTGTTATTTTTTGTATAGTCATTTGAAGTACTTTCATATGACTTTTAAAATTTTTATTTAGGGACCAGCAGATGGCTTAGTGGTTATGTCACTGAACTCCCACACAGTCGACAGCGGTTCGCGGCCTGGATCCGGTGGCTTAAAACTCACGCTGGGCGCATGTGCGTGCATGCCCAAGATCCCGAGAGGAGAATGGAGGAGAAGGGACTGCAGTGTGGTTGTTCTCCTTGGGGGGTGATTTCTCACTTTCTGTCTCTCTTTCTGAGTCTCCCAGGGAAGAACACATTCCCTAAAACAAAAATCTCTAACAACAACCAAAAAATATTGAATTCCTTCATGACAAAGAGCCAGAGAAAGAGAGACAGAGATAAGAGCAGCATCCCAATAGGGTCCTCACATTACCCACTTCAAGCCACGGATCATGGGTACCTGTGTGTGCAGAGCTAGTATAGAAAGGCAGGCTTCAGTCAACCCCAGACTTTCCCACAAGGGTCCAGTACCACAGAGTGTTGAATTAATATGCATCACTGTCTGGCCCAATATTTGACTCTTAATGTTCACAATCTCTATCCCAAAGGGCAGCAGACATTCTCTGTCAAAGGCCAAACAGCAAACAATTTAGATTTCACAGGTCACATGTCCTACCTCCTCCACTCTGCAAGTATAGCATAGAAGTAGCCATGAACACACATAAAAGAGTGAGCTTGTCTGTGGACTAATAATCATCCATTTATGAAAATGGACTGTAGTCTGGATTTGGCGCATAGGCTACAATTGCTAACTCCTGTCAATCCAATCCATCAATTCTTATATTCGGCATAAGTAGAGCATTCCTTTGAGATCCATAGATCATGTTAGGTATGGAAGTCCTGCAATTCTGACAGTTTGGAAGGAGTCTGAAGTTCTGGGCAACTATTTTTGCAGTATCTATCTTGTGTAAACCTATCTAATGTCAAACAACTTTCCTAAAATTCAGACGAGATACTAATTTATTATTAATATTATTATTATTAATTTTGCTATAGGGTGTGTGGGCTCACCAAAGAGAGAGAGAGAGAGAGAAAGAGAGGAAAACTAAGAAAGTACCTTTGGGGGCATGGCCACACAGTGATCCCTTCTCCATTCTCCCCTCTGTATTTTGGATATGCATGCACATGTGTCTGGCATGTTTCTCAAGCCTTAGCGTTCAGGAATTCAAATCGCACAGTCAGTTATGTGGGGTTCAACTGCTCTAACCACCATGCCACCAGCTGGCCCCTAAAGTTTTAAGTTTTCAGACTTATTCTAATAAAGCTTTTAAAATGTAAGATATAATTTCAAACAATGTACATGTCATTGTCTTTTTCTTTTTCCTGTTGGATCTGTCTTTTTTCTTATTTATTTTTATTGAGGGATATGTAGAAGTCATGACATTATTATAATGAGGATAACTAGATCCCTGGCTTCTCTCTGCAAACTTGGAAAATACCACCAAAAGGGACACTGCAAAGATTCTGCATGAAATAAAATGGTGAGAACTGGAGGACATGCTGCACCTAACTACATTCCACTTTCTGAGCTGTATATTCAAATCAGTAAATAAAGTGACTAGGTCATTTCTAGAACTAGTAGATCATTTGCATAAACTCAGAAAGACTCAGAGATTTGAGAACTGTGACAATAGACCTTTGTTCCTAAATGCAGCAAGTTAATGAGGATACAGTCTTTGACCTGGTTACCTACTTTCATTGCAACTGGACAGGATCTTGATTACTGATCTCCTGCTTACTCTGAATCACGAGACCACTAGCTCCTTAGAAATCTGCCTGCTCATATAGTTCATAGCCATTGGCTCTTCCTGTACCTCCTCCACTCTGCAAGTATAGCATAGAAGTAGCCATGAACACACATAAAAGAGTGAGCTTGTCTGTGGACTAATAATCATCCATTTATGAAAATGGACTGTAGTCTGGATTTGGCGCATAGGCTACAATTGCTAACTCCTGTCAATCCAATCCATCAATTCTTATATTCGGCATAAGTAGAGCATTCCTTTGAGATCCATAGATCATGTTAGGTATGGAAGTCCTGCAATTCTGACAGTTTGGAAGGAGTCTGAAGTTCTGGGCAACTATTTTTGCAGTATCTATCTTGTGTAAACCTATCTAATGTCAAACAACTTTCCTAAAATTCAGACGAGATACTAATTTATTATTAATATTATTATTATTAATTTTGCTATAGGGTGTGTGGGCTCACCAAAGAGAGAGAGAGAGAGAGAAAGAGAGGAAAACTAAGAAAGTACCTTTGGGGGCATGGCCACACAGTGATCCCTTCTCCATTCTCCCCTCTGTATTTTGGATATGCATGCACATGTGTCTGGCATGTTTCTCAAGCCTTAGCGTTCAGGAATTCAAATCGCACAGTCAGTTATGTGGGGTTCAACTGCTCTAACCACCATGCCACCAGCTGGCCCCTAAAGTTTTAAGTTTTCAGACTTATTCTAATAAAGCTTTTAAAATGTAAGATATAATTTCAAACAATGTACATGTCATTGTCTTTTTCTTTTTCCTGTTGGATCTGTCTTTTTTCTTATTTATTTTTATTGAGGGATATGTAGAAGTCATGACATTATTATAATGAGGATAACTAGATCCCTGGCTTCTCTCTGCAAACTTGGAAAATACCACCAAAAGGGACACTGCAAAGATTCTGCATGAAATAAAATGGTGAGAACTGGAGGACATGCTGCACCTAACTACATTCCACTTTCTGAGCTGTATATTCAAATCAGTAAATAAAGTGACTAGGTCATTTCTAGAACTAGTAGATCATTTGCATAAACTCAGAAAGACTCAGAGATTTGAGAACTGTGACAATAGACCTTTGTTCCTAAATGCAGCAAGTTAATGAGGATACAGTCTTTGACCTGGTTACCTACTTTCATTGCAACTGGACAGGATCTTGATTACTGATCTCCTGCTTACTCTGAATCACGAGACCACTAGCTCCTTAGAAATCTGCCTGCTCATATAGTTCATAGCCATTGGCTCTTCCTGTTCTTCCTAACTTTTCCTGAGTTACCTTGATATCTTGCTTGTGCCAATTAGTAACTTCTAGCAAATTCAAAAGCCCTAGACCTTAGTTTTGAGACTCAGAAACTCAATTATTTGAAGCTTACCTCTTATTTGAAATTCTCTTGCTGATGTGGCCTCAGAACCAGTGTGAGAAGAGTGGATTACATCTAAATTATTTGTTTTTGCTCTCGAACCTGTAAAGAGAGGGCAAATGTCAATGCAACTGGAAATATTCTAAAACCCTGGAAGGTGACTCAGTGAAAAGTAACCATAAAGAATGAAGAATAGATATCCTATGAGAGGGTAGTGTGTGTTTGTATGTGTGTCCTTCAGATTGAATGTTCAAGACTAGAAGTCAACTGAATATAACATTCATAGTCATCTTGGTGATTTTTTGGTGAGTCATTTCTCTTAATGAATCTTGGGAAATGGCATTACACTATAAAAAAATGTGAGAGATTCTGAAGAAACTGG
Organism: Tupaia belangeri chinensis; assembly: GCF_000334495.1. Lineage (NCBI taxonomy): Eukaryota > Metazoa > Chordata > Mammalia > Scandentia > Tupaiidae > Tupaia > Tupaia belangeri. Next base: position 1,670,967 of record NW_006160212.1, read on the forward strand.
AAACTAAAACAAAAGATGATGAGATTTGGGCTTCTGCCAACAAATCTTCTCTAGGTTAAGAAAATCTTATTCAATATAAATGACAATCAAATGTATGTCTGTCACCCCTCTCTTAATGGTTAAATCAAACTGGATGGACTTAGGCTGACTTGGAGAGGATTAAATGGAATAATCTAAGAGTATTGTGGGATTTTAGAGGTTATACCTGCAGCTAACTATGGAACAATGTACAGATCTGCATTAACTCAGTCACTACCCCATGATCATGTTGTTGGTCCATACATTCGTTTTAGGGCCATGAAAAGTATATTTCTAAGGGAATATTCTAATCTTGAGTTAGAAAGGGTTTTTGCCCAAGACCCAGATGGAAGATGTCAAGAAAATAAACTTGTCCCCCACCTCTATCTTTACCCCCTGCTGATAAACAAACCTATACCACTGGGTTTGTTTATTCTAAAGTGGGTAAACATGTGCTCACCAACAACAAAACATTGCCAGTTTCACACTCCAGTGACTCTCGGGCCATCTGTCCAGGTATTTTGATGCTCATTGTGATTCTTTCTTCAGCCAACATGATATGTTGATCAAGGATGATCTTCTGAAATCTCCATTCACAGACTCCTGACTAAAGTGATGATGAAAAACTCATGGTTCTATGCAGAAGAATCTAACCAAGAATGACATAAAACAGTAAGAACTCTTGGGAGTTAGGCTAAACAAGAGCTTGAAAATCTAAATACAAGTAGAAATGTGCTTTTCAAATATGTGAACTGAGGTACCTCTCTTTGTTTCAATGTGTGTTCTTTCAACACGTCATGCTAGGCATTACAGGGAAAAAAAGATAAGTAAAACATTCCCTCATTTTGAGAAATTTTCGATCAAATTCCAGTATGAGGTAAATACGCAGGATGGAATATAAACTGAGTTAAAACAAAAGAGAAGCTGCTCAGAAGGGCTGGCAGAGAGAAGATGGGAAAATCTGACGTCACAGATGGGCTGGAATGCCAATTGCTATTAATTAAGTAGATCTTAGGGTCTTGAACTTTTCCTAGGATTCTTGTATAACATTCAGCTGGATCTCACACCTGAGATCTCTATAGACCTTGACATAAGTCAGAGAGATTCTAGATTGTACATGGAAATAATGTTATATCTACCCTAGTCTTTCCTACCTAGGAAGCCATAAGAGAATTCCAAGTATGTGAAAATTACATTGTAAGAGGCTGCCCTTAAATCTGTTTCAACATAATTACAACAAAGTCAAATAATTTAAAATTTTGATCATTTTGATTTCAGCATAATAATAGATTAGCATTTTTATCTCAAAGTTAAAGAATCTTATCATTGGAAAAAAGTGTAAAGAATATTTTGAATTTGATTTTTTTATTTTCGTAATAAAAATCAGAAAGAAAAAGAATAAAACACTGAAGAATCACAAAATACTATAATTAGCATTTTTGTTTAAAAAGTAAGTAGAAGATATAATCAACTATAATATTAAGAAATTAATTATCAAAAATTTTGTTTTGTGAATATAATCTAAAATGTAGTTCTAAGTATTCATACATAAATGGATTTGTTATATAATGAAATAAGCAGTTTGCAATCTAACTAAAACGATGACATATCAATATTTATTCTCTCTCCTATCTTCTTTATCTTCTTAATGACATTGTCTCAGCTAGGCATTAGGGAAATAGAACACAAGCAAATTTTAGTTCAGTGCTGGCAACTGGAAACACAGAGAGTCAATATCACAACTTGAATATATTGAGCCATATTGGGGCAGTTGGACATATCTGAGATTTTCTCTTTTGAATTCAATTCTCCTGCCCCAGTTTGGCCTCAGAACCTTGTAAACAGCTTGATGTAATGGAAAAAGCCTGAATTTATGAGGCAGACAGATTTGAGTGAAACATGTTTCATCCCTGAGTTAATTATCCTTTGAGTTGCACTTTTTACTTATGAGGGTAATAGCATTTCCCTTTTTGTATCACATGCTTATCTTTGTGTTTGTCTTCTGCTAACTCATTGCATGCTGGCAACATAGTTTGGAATACATGAGATAATGTCTAAATATCTATAACATTGACACTATGTGCATGTTACTTATCTTCATTTTATACTCACCTAGAATTAATCCATCAGTATGATATGTTTCAATTAAAGAGCTATGGGGGTTAATGTAGAAGAAAAACTCTTGTCCAAGACTGGAAATTGTAACTTCACCCAGCGACCAACTTATCTATAGGACAATAGCAAATGTTTAGAGTCACTTCTCCTTTACTTTGCTTAATGCACTCAATATCCTCTTCACCCATACCTTCTAAGATAAACAGACCTATAGCACCCGTTCACAGATAAATAAATATGTAAATAAATAAATAAATAGACTCCCAGAGCCAGCTTGGAAGAATGTTTGATAATCTGAACCATTACGGAGGTGAAATTTCATTACACAGATGGTGACACCCCGATGTCTATCATCATAACACAGCAGGTAGAAACTATCAGCCAAGCCCATTCCCTTCTATAAAATTACACTGATATTAATGTCACTCCAGATTTCATTATGCGGAAAATGATACTGCACAGGTCTCCTGCACTAGGGGGACTGCGGGGGGTGGGGGGTGTAGGGGTGGTCAGAGTAGAATAGAAAGCTGAGGCAGGAGGATGGGAAAATCGTCCATCTGTTTAGAGACCATAGAAACAAACTCAGGTGAGGGCTGCCTAGGACTGGCGTATAGACAAGAAAAAATGTATAGAAATGTAGACTTAAATATATATTTTTAAAATCCTCGTAGATTCTGCTGCCAGTTCATGCTGCTTCTTGATTGACTCGCTGCCAGACGTCCTCCACAGGCCCCTGATGGAATGTTTAAAAAGCCCTCCTGTGGGAAGCAGAGAGATTTACCGTTAATTTTTATTAATGAAGGATGACAGGCATCTCCATTTAGCCAACGATGTTACACTAGTCCAAGAAAAACGCCCCTGTGTTTGGAACAGACAGCATTGTTTCCCCCATTTCCTACACACACACACACAGAAACACAAACGCACACGCACACACACACACACACACACACACACACTTCAATATACACATCAGCACCAGGGAATTAAAAGAGTACAACAAATTAAGAAACACAGAACATGTACTTCTGGTACTCTGCAATCAGATGAAGAGAGGATAAGGATTGCGTGAGTTTTGCAGAGTTGGATTGGGTTGGGGTGGTGAATAAGAACAAATGGTCCCCATTTCCACTGCTGTTTCCCATTATTCTCTCTCCATTCCTATGCTCCCTTGTATTCATTCTCACCTTAAACAAATAAATACTATTTCTGACATAAATTAAGATGTCACACTGGTTTTCTTATAATAACTGGCCCAAATACTCCACTTGGGCTTCTCAAATGTACTTCTCACATGGCAGCAAAAATAATCTTTTCACAATCTAGTGCATGTACTCGTGTACTCTTTAATGAAAAAATCTTCAGAACTTCTTCATGCTTTCCAGATAAGTGAAAACTCTTTGATATGGCCACCTGGTCAAATTATGATAGGGATCCTGCCCATATTTCCATTGGCTTTTTTCAGCACTTATGATTCTTTCTTTCTTTTTTTTTCTTTTTTTTTTTTTTTTTTGAGAGGTTTTTTTTTACTATAGGGCACGTGCGCTCACCAGAAAGAGAGTGACAGAGAGACAGAAAGCGAGAAATCATCCCCCAGGGGGGGAGATGGCCACGCCGCAATCCCTTCTCTTCCATTCTCCTCTCGGGATCTTGGGCACACATGCACACACGCCCAGTGTGAGTTTAAGCCACTGGGTCTGGGACTCAAACCACAGTCGACTACATGGGAGTCCAGCAACATAGCCATTATGCTAACTGCTGATCCCACCATTGGCTTCTTTCAATGTCTGTTTGTGTTGCCTTCAATTCTTTTCTCCCAAGATATGTTTATTGGGATGGTTTCTCATTCATCTTGAGTCAGGATGTTTTCAGCGCTGCTTCCTCCTGAAGGAACATTCTTCTGTAAGCCTCACTTTTCTTCCTGTCAGCTGGCAGAAGTCAGTGAAACAGCCAATGCACAGAACTGTTGTTTGCATATGGCTGGAGATCATGGTGATTTTGTATCATCCTGGGCATTTTACATCCATGAAGTAGGAATTTGGGCTCTGCACCAGGTGCTTCTTGTTTCGTCTTCTCCTCTTCTGGAGAGGAATGGAAGAGGTCCTTTGCAAGAGGCGTGTTCTCATGAGGAGGTCATCACAGCTGGAAAGGTGCCCTAAAGTCCTTTTGTTTTGTTGGTTGCTTTATTTTCCTCGTACATAAACGTATTTTTTCTAGTTTCAGCTCCAGACTCATTAATTTGAGGATATCCTCCTCAAGATGATTATCTTACTTCTGCAAATAATTATTGACTGTTAACCAGCATTAGAGATATATATGACTTGTTTTCCCCCAATAAATTAACTTCATTTGGACAATGAAGTTTCATGCCTAGTTTAACCTCAATATGCTGTTCCATTGATATATATTACTTTCCCCACCTCTAGACCCACTCAAGGCCTATCCTGCATTCTATGACTTGTTCATATTGTCTCTTCATGAGTATTAGCTGTCAAGTAGAGCTCAGTTTCAACCCTACTCAACCTCAAACCAAATTTAAAGAACAGATCATCTCAGGACCAGCAGTTAGTGTAATGGCTACGTTGCTGGACTCCCATGTAGTCGACAGTGGTTCAAGTCCTGGACCCAGTGGCTTAAACTCATGCCGGACACATATGCACGCGTGCCCAAGATCCCAAGAAGAGAATGGAGGAAAATGGATTGTGGCGTGGCCATCCCCCCTGGGGGCTGATTTCTCACTTTTTGTCTCTCTGTCTCTCCCTGTCTTTCTGGCAAGTGCACGCGCCCTATAGCGAAAACCTCTCCAAAAAAAAAAAAAAAAAAAAAAAAGAACAGATTATCTCTTATCTTCTCTATAAAATACCTCCTCAGGTATTTTTACCTCATCTGTATTTGTATAACATTTATATAGCATTCCAAAGACCCACATAAAACTGTTATTGTTTTCTAAGAGCTGTATATTAGTCTAGTTTCATCAAGTAGAGTTTAATCTTTATTGGTTATGCCTTTTTAATTTTTTTTTAATTTCTAAGAATCTTAATCTCAGAGCAGGTGGTAAATCTGAGGAATGGCTAAAACAAACAATGAATGAACCAACAGTATTTCTCTGTAAGTAATTTTTGGGTAACTTTTATATTTATAATTTTTAAAATATACATGTTATAAATCTCTAGTTTCTCATTTGTATTGTTTTGCAATTTCAGGAACCATAATTCTTCTCAGTTACCCCTTTCCTCAGGCCATTTCATGCCTCAAGATTAAACAATTATAATGTCATTCTCTAACCGTAGGGGCTCCTCAGGTGCTCTTCCTGGGGTTCCTTCATCTCTTTTTCACACTTCTTTTGCAGGAAATTGGATGAATTAAATGACTAAAACTAGGACCTAACTTTTATAACATAAGCTGCAGAACTTTACAAAATACATTCAGTATTTAAATGGATACAATCTTAACTGGGGTTTTCAAATTTTAGGGTACCTGCAAATTAATTAACTGCAGGGTATTCTGACTCTCCAACAGAAAACTCATGAAGATTTTGGTTTAGTGCACTTGGGGGAATCTTTGTACTATAAGTTTTAGTGTGCATGTTATTCTCTACTGGTGCTAATCAGATCACACTTAAGAAAAAAAAATAGAAATCAATTGTGTAGAAAAGTATGAGTATATAAGAGATATTATTAGTCAGTAAAACTACTCACAAGTTGAGAATACAGTGTCTTCTATTACTATCTATAAGTCTTTTAATTTCAATCACAAGAAATTCAAGATTTCAAAATATGTGCCATTGCATTTATATTTCCCCTTCCTATCAAAAAACTAGTTACAAAATTACCCACTACTTTGATCAGAACTTTCATTCACTAATTCTTAATACATACAGGCTTCTATTCCATTAGAGACATTGATAATACAGTCTGAATGGGTGCAGATGTGTGAAATTGGCACCTTTAAGTTGTGCTCTTTAAATTAATCACCCATTGGTAGAGCGCATATACATTTTACTTCATTTTATTTTTTTAGTAACACATTTATGCATACACACCCAGAGAATTGTCCAAAGAAAACATTTTTTTCACTATGCTGTAGTCTTTTTTAAATTTATTATTATTATTATTTATACATTCAATTGCTATACATCATTTAGATTGTAAAGAGATTTTATGCAGCATGATACACATCTCAGTCCAGTTGAGAATACTATATGCATCCTCATCACAGATATAAACTGTATCAGGGAACCAGCAGTTAGCGTAATGGCTATGTCGCTGGACTCCCACGTAGTCGACCGCGGTTCGTGTCCCGGACCCGGTGGCTTAAAACTCACGCCGGGCGCGTGTGCGTGCGTGCCCAAGATCCCGAGAGGAGAATGCATATAGTATCTCTCTTTCATAGCCTAACTTGCTTCACTCAGCAACAAATCTTCTATATTCATCCACTTTCTATCAAATGCCAGGACCTTGCTGTTTTTTATGGCTGAATAGTATTCCATGGAGTATATGTGCCACAATTTTTCAATCCATTCATCTGTTTGTGGGCATTTGGGTTGGTTTCATGTCTTAGCAATCGTGAATAATGCTGCAATGAAAATAGTTGTCCAAGCACTTTTCCAACTGAGTGCTCTCTCCTGTCCTTTGGGTAGATACCCAGGGGTAGAATTGCTGGGTCATATGGTAGTTGTATTTGAAGGTCTTTGAGGAACCTCCCTATTGTTCTCCACAGTGGCTGGAACAACTTACATTCCCACCAACAATGTAGGAGTGTTCGCCTTTCACCACATCCCCGCCAGCACTTATCTTTCTTGTTTTTCTTTCCATCTTCACCATTCTGGCTAGGGTTAGGTGGTATCTCATTGTGAATTTGATCTGCATCTCTCTTACAATGAGGGATGTTAAGCATTTTTTCATATGCTTTTTTGGCTGTTCATAAATCTTCCTTAGAGAGTTGTTTATTCAGCTCATTTTCCCATCTTTTAATTGGGTTAATGATTTTCTTCTGAGTAAACTGCTTGAGTTCTCTGTGTATTTATCTGAGGCACAATTAACAAAAATTCTCTCCCATTCCGAGGTTGTAGGTTCACACTAATTATGTTGTCCTTTGCTGTGCAGAAACTTCTTAATCTGATGTAATCCCACCTGTATATTTTGGGGATTATTGCCTGTCCTGTGGGGGCCTTGCTTAAGAAGTCTTTGCCTACCCCAATGTCTCCCAGAATTTCCCCAGTGTTTTCTACCAGTAGTTTTTATAGTTTGGGATCTTAAGTTTAGATCTTTGATCCACTTTGAGTTGATTTTTGTTAATGGTGACAGAGGTTCTGATTCATCTTTCTGCAGAGGTGGCAAGGTGGTTAAGGGCACTTGACTTCCACGTGGCTAATAATGGTTCAAGTCTTGGACCTGGCGACTTGTTTTCTCACGTTCTCTCTTTCAAACTCTCTCTTGCTCTGTGCCTCTCCAGTCAAATACAAATAAATAAATAAATAAAGTTAAATTAAAAATAATCCTTTAAAAAAATGGTACTCTTATAATCAATGACATATTGGGTCATAAACTTTATCATACTCCTTGTTTTAGACTATGTTTCTAAATGGCTTCAATTTTTTTTAATGTCAGTATTACATAATTATCCCTAAGTAAAAGATTGAATTGACATAATGTACATTTTACATTAAAGTTTTTATATGAAGTTACACTAAATTAATTCAATTAATTTAGATTACACTCTTTTTTTTTTTTTTGAGAGGTTTTTGCTATAGGCTGTGTGCGCTCGCCAGACACACAGAGAGACAGAGAGATAGAAAGCGAGAAATCACCCCCCGGGGGGATGGCCACACCGCAATCCCTTCTCCTTCATTCTCTTCTCAGGATCTTGAGCACACATGCACACGTGTCTGGCATGAGTTTTAAGCCATGAACTGCGGTTGACTACATGGGAGTCCAGCAACATAACCATTATGCTAACTGCTGGTCCCTAGATTACACTCTTTGATCATGGGAAATTCATGTAAACTTAATTGAGGTCAAATAGAGATACAATAAAATAAGTATACATATGTGAGTATACATTATTGATGATTATTGATATGTGAGTATACACATATTGATGATTTTTAACTAGTATCACTGTTCATTTATTGAACATTTCCACCAACCCTAAAATGTTGTATTTACTAAATCTTCATCCCTGGCCATCTGGCACTAGGCAAATACTGACCTAATTATACTCAGTTTGCATTTTCTACAATTTCATATAAATATAATCATATAGTATGTGCACTTTGGGGCCTGCCATCTTTAGCTCAACATGATGTTTTAAAGATGTAACCAGGTTGTTTCAGGTATCTTTGCTTTGTTGTGTTATTGCTGAATAGTATCCCATTATTTGGATTTTTTATCTGTTGATGGATATTTGAGTTGGCAGCTTATTTAAATAAATAACTATAAGCATTTCAGAATAAGTGTTTGTTTGGAGATATTTGTATTTCTCTTAGATAGGTACCTAACAGTGAAATTTCTAGGTTATATGCTGAGCAAATATTTAACTTTCTGGGAAATTGCTAAGTGCTTGTGTCATTTTATATTCTCATTAACAAATACATGAATAGAAGATCTGTTCACCTTATACTCCACCTATCCTACAGGCATCTTTCTAATTTTAGCAATTCTAATGGTTATTTAGTTCTATCCCATTGCTTTAATTTACATTTCTATGATAATTGATGATATCTTTGTGTTTACTGACCATTTATACAGCTTGTGTTATGAAATATTTATTCACCTATTTGCCCATTTTTTATGAATTTGTTTTTTTATTTTTGAGTTGAAGAACCTTACTTATACAATTATACACTTTATTTTTTAAAAAGAAAATAATTGAGCCTTTCAAAGAACAAAAATCTTCCATTTAGATAAAGTTCAATTTATTTATATTTTTCTTTTATGGCTTATGGATCTGTTTCCTAGGAAATCTTTGACTATCCAAAGGTTACAATAATTTTCTCTCATGATTTACTTTAGAATATCAGCACATTTAGATCTTTTATATATTCTAAGTTAAATTCTGTATGTCATGAGAGGTATGGGCCATGGTTTAGTTTCATCTTTATGGATATTCAAGTGTTCCAGCACTATTTGTTGAAAAACTATCATTTTCCTATTGAATTACTCTGTCAGCCCTGTCACAAAAATATTCAATCATACATGTTTTGATCTACCCCTGAACTCTCATTTCTGCTCTTCTTGATCTGTGCCTATTTTTATATCAATCACATTTTCTTGTAATTTAACTTGAATCAAAATTCAAAGTAAGTCAATAATTCCATTGGGTTGTTAAATCTTTTTTTTTTTTTAATTTTTTCCTTTGCTAAAGGATGCATACACTTGCCAAGGAAGAGAGAAAGAGAGAGAATAAAAAAGAGCCAAGCTGTAATCTCTTCTCCTTCATTCTCCTCTCAGGATTTTGGGCATGCATGTATGCACGCATGCTCAGAGTGTTTTTCTTGCCACTGGGTCCAGGACTTGAACTGCTGCAGTAGTTCACGTAGGATCCTGCTGCCTTAACCCCTATGTCACCAGCTGACTGTTACGTCTATTAAAAGTCTATTTTGTATAACTTTTATTCCACATAGTTCTAGTAAACTAACTGTTTTACATGGAGATTTTTTTTTCTGGATTCTGGTTTGACATGTTAGTGCAATATATTAACTAGTTGTTTCTGCATACTTGATTGTTTCTTTAAAGAGAACTTCACTTTTTGCCAATTTTTATTTTTTAATTTCCTTTTTCTTTATTTGTATAATGCTATATTTGCTAACTGGGGTTGAAGAGTTTACAGGTATTTTAGTTTTAGGAGTTAGGATAATAAAAAGTCTGAAAGTCTCGAAGCAGATGAATGATACAAGATACCCATTCTGGATGCAAGAAGTAGTCATAAGTAGTCATCAGACTTGACCCTGGGTCTTGAGAACTTGAATCACAGATGAATGTGTCCCGTCACTTCAGAGAAGGTAGCATTGCCTTTTAAGTCAGTATTGGGGAGCTCATGGACTGACTGTTTCATCATCTTCCTTCCTTGATCATCCAGAAAATAATTTTCTCAAAACATGGCTGGCCTCAACATGAACTATGTTAGAATAAGCAAAAATAGTAAGAACAACTAAATACAAAATCAACGTTATTTTAGCATTATCTAATTATGTGTTTTCACTGCATAAAGAATGAACTACGCTATTTGCGAGGTCCAGTGCAAAGTGAAAATGCAGGATTTTGTGTTTAAAAATTATAAAGAATCTCAAGAAAGCAAAAGTAGAACATTAAATTAGATATGGACCCTTTTAAGCATGGGGCCCTAGGTGATAGGTTGCATTCCACAAAGTTGGCCCTGATCATCTATACTGTAGTTATAGTACATGTTAAAAATCAGATTCCTAAGCTCCAGAGATTTTTGTCCTGGGAACCTGTATACTTTAAAAATTCCTGGATGGGAACCACAGGTGGCATGGTAGTTAAGGGCGTTGGATTCCACATGTCTGACCACAGTTTGATTCCCTGACCTGGTGGCTTGCTTTCTCTCTTTCTCTCTCACTCTTTCTCTCTCTCTCACTCACTCTCTCTTGTTCTGTTACTCTCTGGTCAAATTAATATAAATGAATAAATAAATAAATAGGTAAATAAATAAAGTTAAATAAGGTAATTCTTTAAAAAACATTCCTGGGTAATAATTCTGCAGTTTACTTATCTATGTCAACTCTGGACTCAAAACCCATCTCAACTAATATAGACAGGATAGAATTCTAGACCAGAGACCTAATCTCCTTCCAGGTCATGAAAGGACCTCTATTAAGAAAAAAAAAAAAATGGTAGGCATCAGGAAATTTTTATAAATGGCTAATATTTCATAGATATATAAAAAAATAGGCATTAAGGAGATAACAATGGAGGAAAAACAGAAAGGTAAATAGAATCAATAAAATAAATCTCAACAGGTCAGCCTCATAACCTAGTGGTAATGGATGGAGATCCAACGTGGCTGACCAAGCTTTGAATCCCAGATCAGTGGCTTGAAACAAACATACAGGTCATGTCTGTGTGTGTGTGCCCCAAATCCTGACACAATGGAGAAGGGACAGTAGCATGACCATGCCCCATTGGGTGGTGCTTTCATTCTCTCTCTCTCTCTCTTTTTCTTTCTTTCTCTGGTGAATGCATGTAAACTCTGGTGATTAGAAAGAAAGGAGTAAAAAGAAAGAAGGAAGAAATGAAGAAAGAGAGCAGAGATTTTCTGAAAGTCTGGTTGAGAGCACTGACAAGATAGCAGGGTTTAGTAAGATTACTTAGAAATTAATAAAGGAGGGTATGGAGATAGTATGGAGATTAAGGAACTGGATCTCACATGGCTGGCTGTACCTTCTGAGTTCTGAACTCAACTGCTTGAAAATCATGCTGGGCCTGTGTGCACATATGCCCAAAATCCCAAGAGACTGGAGAAGGGTTTGTGGTTTGACCACTCTCCTAAGGAGTGATTTCTTACTTTCTCATGCTCTTTCTTTCTCTCTCACTCTGTCTGTCTCTGGCAAGCACGTGAGCCCTACAGAAAAAAAAAATAAATAAAAATAAAAAATAAAGGGGATAAAACTCTACCAAAAGCGATATTAACAAGTGCATTTCTTATATTTTACTCCACTGAATTTTATGGTAGAATTTTCTGTATGACATTGCCCCAAGCAACAAATTATTTTTTATTATTTTTTCAAAACATATTGGTTTTACATTAAATTTTCTTAGAAAGGAAAACACATGGAGAGAAGGAAAAACAAAAGAAAATAAGAAAATAAAATCACGACAGCACCTTCTGCACTGTTGCTGCAGAGCCTTTTGCTCCATCGCTGTGTCTGCCTTTGGAGTTTCCTCCACTCACTAGGGAGAACACAGGGGAGCATGTTTGTCTGCCCAATGTGGAATCAAACACTCAGTCTCTCCTTGGAGAGGCTTTGTTGGCAGTCACACATGGATCCGCTCCAGGACCGGCAGATTTCAGGCCCCTGGAGAGATGTGAGATTTGCAAAGGGCAGGGAAGATTGGCAAAAATATTGACTTTGATATTTCATCACTTCACATTTCCAAAGAGTCGAAATGCACTGACAACTGCACCTTTCTAATCAGATGCTACCAGAGGTTCCCAGCATACCGCACACACTAGAGACTGTAATACCAACAAAGCCCCAAACAGAATGATTTATATCAGAGCCAA
>NW_006160212.1:1683512-1741056 GCF_000334495.1 Tupaia belangeri chinensis
ATTCCTGCTTCTCTCTCTGCTTGATTTCTCTTGTTCATCTGTTTGGGTAGCACTTTACAGCTTCCTATTATGCGACTTCTTAACTTCTGGCTATTTTCAGATACTACTTTGACCTCGTTTGTCTTTTCAGAGTGTATACATAGCATCCCTGACTGTTAAAATCTGATAAGTTCTGAATGGTGACAACAAGCACCCCAACATTTCTTTTCCCCTACCACCTGAGGAGAAATATTAAATATTATTCAGTGCTTGGGAGGATGTGTTTATCTAGGAATAGTATCACTTTGCTTGGGGTTGTGTGATCTGAGAGAAGTGGGTTGTGAAGAATATGGAGAAGGGCATTGAAAGCAGTAGTTGGAAGAAAACAAAATCAAACTTCCTGTGTGTATTCGTATTTTTTTTTCTTTTTAAGTTTGAGAGAGTTTGACTCTCTCATGAAATACTGTAGCTGATAGATCCAAGAATATTATTTTGAGGTCAGGCAATGGCGCAGTGGAACACATGACACTCTGCAAGGCAGAACCATATAGGAATGTTCTGGGTTCCTGTTCAGAGTCCTCCTTGAGTACTCTGGGTGTGTGTGCTCACGATCCGGACTGACGGAGGCCAGGGATTGACCATGGCATCAGAACACTGTCAGGGATGCTGTCTCTCTCACTCTTGGAATTAAAAAAAACCACAATAATGACAACAACAAATCTTATTTTGCCAGTAGGATATGGAAGAATAATTTCATTTTTGTCTATTCATTTTCTAATGTAAGTTTTCCTTTCCTGTGTTGGTTAGATATTTAAAAAGTTTTTGTTTCTTTGCATGTTTTATTCAGCCAATGATTTCTGCAAATTTCCTTCTATAATATGGGTTCTTATTCCATACACATCTCATTATCTAGACCCTTTGTCCCCATCCTTGTAAAGCCACTCTTGATCCCGAGGTGCTGAGTTGAGTTTTTCAGTCCTGCCCCTTGATGTTATGCATCCTATGGTTGAGCATTTATCACTCTATATTAGAATTTATGTTTGAATATCTGCTTTCTCATGAGAAGTCCAAGTTATGTTTATTTCACATTTTGATCTCCTATAGAGGTTTTACTCAGCTTTGTACATATTAGGCATTGAATGTTTTTGTTTTCACTTGAATTTATGACTCATGGTAGTAATTGAAACAATAAGTGTTTCCTTCAATAGTTTACTTTGTTGAAATCTTTCCAATGGGCATTTGTAACCATTTGCACCTTATTCTGGACTTATTTTTAAATCCATTCCCTCCCTTCACTATGAGATCTCTCTTTCTTTGGTAACCTAGTGGTATGTGGATTTCACATGGCTAATGGTTTGAATCCTAGCCCCAATAACTAGAAAAATATTCCAGGTACATGTGCATATGTGCCCAAAATCCCAGCTGGATGGAGAAATAGAGGAGTGATAGCAGCGTGACCACTCCCCATTGGTGGGTGACTTCTTCATCTCTCCTCCCTTTTTTATTTCTCTCTGGTGAGTGAACATTTCCCCTAAAAATTAAAACAAAACAAAACAAAACAAAAACATGAAAGAAAAGAAATAAAGAAATTGTACCTAGTCCTTCAGGAATTGTTGTAAGGCTACAGTGAGATAATGTTTTATGTAATGCAAGCTCAACACATGGTAAGCCCTTAACATATGCTATCCAATATACAGCTTGGAATAAACATTTCACCATAGTATTTATTATATGCATTGTTTAGACTAATGTCCAATTTCAGAATATGTGTAAGATAAGGCACAGTCTTAAAATAGCATCCTATGGATAACATTTCTTATCTCTCAGCTATTCAAAGAGAAATTCTAACCCAGAGATGTACTCTGATTTTTTAAATAGTCTTGAAACCATCCATTATCTCTAAGTCCTATCTAACCTCCACCTTTTCCAGGGAAGAAGATCAGGAATATAGCTTTTAGTGAACCATTATATTTCATTTCTGTATACTATTCCTTTGAGATTGGTAGAGCTGGTCCCTTCTGCTAAACCATAACAATTACAAAAACTTCAACCCATAAATTTGTGGTATTTCTGTTTTCACACACTGCCTTTACCGTAATTATAAAGAAGGAAATCTCTCATGGTCTCACACAATCTCTCATATACACACTCACTCATACATGAAAAGTTAGCACCCTATTGATGTGTTCATGAACAAGGCATGTCAATGTTTAGAGCCTCTTCAAATTCATTGTCCTCTGTGGTTCAGAATAAAAGAAAGGAAGAAAAGAAAAAAGAAGTTAAAAAAATATATATAGGTCAACCAACCAGTAAATCCCCATGTGAATAAAATGTGTTTTTATCCTAAAGAAGAAAAAGTCTGAAACAGAACATTCTTTGTGTAAGCCCTGAAATCTGTCAGTTCAGAGATGGTATTGGATACAGTACACCTCGTCTCATTGCTATGAGTCACAGAAAAGCACAAGTCCTAGAAGAAGTTCATCGCAGACATGGACAAACACATGGGATCCAAAGTTCTGGGATGGGATTCTGATGCAGCGGAACTTAACAAGTAACTGATACCTCAGGAAGTTTACTAAACTTTGCGTAGTCACTCTATATGTTCTTTTTCACTTCCTTCCCCTTGAATTCCACAAAGTCTTCTCAGATACATGCAGTCAGCGTCTATTTTCAAAACTCTTCCATATTCTATTTAATAAAACTATTTCTCCAAAACTGCCACAGGAAAGAATTTAGAAATGCTAATCCCACATAATTGGTAGCCTCAGGTAAATTTGCATTTGAACAAGGAACACCTGGCTGTAAAAGAACATCTTAGGTCCAGACACTACAGCTCAACAATAGTGTGATGTTCTGCTGTGCTGGAAGCTAAATGGAACATCAAGATTTGGTTCCCAGGTCAACCTGTACATGCTGGTGATAAGCACGTGAGCATGACCATCATGGCCTGAAAACTTGGTGAGCATGCTTATTTTTTTTTCTCTCTCATTCTGCCTTTTTTTTTTCTGCCTCTTTTTATGAAAAAAAATTAATAAAGCTTAAAAAAATCTAGAACGAGGGAGCTATCTATAATCCATCAAACCATACCTCATTATCACTCTTTCTATCATGTGTGGCTCTTGGGGCAAGAATTCAAATGGAGACCTACATAGCACATGATTAAATGCTTTATTAAAAAAAATTAGTCAAGCTAGTAACCTATTCAATAACATTTATTTCTCCTGCTTTGATAAATATATCCTCATCACAACCCAGAAGGACACATTTGATTTGAAATTCTTTGACTCTTCCTTTGTTGTTCTGTGCCAGGCGCAGTGTGAGGAGAGCCTGCATATCAAACTCCATCCACACACGTCATAAAGAGTTGCCCTTTTCCCTCCTCTCCTTGGCCCTAGGGCCAGATATAATAGCCACTTCCTCAGTGGCAAGTCTTAAAGAAGAAGTTTGCAGAGTCCTAAAAAGTGAGCCTGGATTTGTTTTGGCAGAAAATCCCAAGGTTCCTGATACTTGAAATTTTATATCAAAGAGGAGCAGGGGCTCTAACTGAGCACATCTGCACAGCGTCATAGAAACCCTCCAGTGGGGACCACCAGGTGGCATAATGGTTATATGGCTGGACTCCTGCATAGCCAACCAAGGGTCCAGTCCTGGACCCGGTGACTTAAAACTCATGCCAGGTGCATGTGCATGGGTGCCCAAGATCCTGAGGGGAGAATGGAGAAGAAGGTATTGTGGCATGGGTATCTCTCAGGGAGGTGATTTCTTGCTTTCTGTCTCTTTGTCTCTTGTCTCTCTAGCAAGTGTACATGCCTAATAGCAAAAATCTCTGCTAAAAAAGAAGAAAGAAAGAAAGAAAGAAAGAAAGAAAGAGAAAGAAAGAAAGAAAGGAATCCTCCAGTGTGCAGAGGCATGTGCTATAAGAAGGCTAAAAGGATGCCTTAAAGTTGAGGTCCAGACCCAGACCAGGTTCCTCTTTGCTGAGTCTAAGCCCTTGCTAGATTAGCCTATGTAAAGAGCAAATCTAATGAATGGTTCAGGAAATAAAGGATATGATGACTATTTTGAGACTAAATCATACCAACCTTGAAAGAAATTTTGATGTGAAAAGGAGTCACTTCCATCCAAGCCAAAATTTGGTCTCTGTTTTAGGGAGTGAGACTGAAAAGAGGAAAAAATCTAGGTCTTCTCTAAAGACTCCACTGGAGAAGTTAGAAGCAACATTGACTGCTAGAGAGGGAGAAAACTGTGTTAGCAGTCTTCAGGGAAGGTGTCACTTCTGCAACAGATGGGCCGATTGAATTTTTTTTAAACAATGATTTTATGCCTTTGGCAGAAGTTTTCAATGTAATTTAGGAGAGAAGAAAAGCAGCATGAACACAATTGATGCTATTCTTTAAGAATGGGAAAAGTGCATCAAAAATTAAAGACATTAGTGGTTCTAGGTTGAAGACAAAATATTTGGAAAAATTTTATGAAAAACTTGCTATAAATTTTGGCATAATGACACCAGATTTCAACAATTGGGTCAGCTGCAGGACATAGATTTTTCTGAAAGGTAGGAGTTAGTAAATTAAGTGAAGCCTAAATACACACTTTTTCATCCATCTTCTTTCTCAAGATTTTTTTTTTTTTTTTTGCTATAGGATGTCTGTGCTCTCCAGAAATGAGAGAGAGAGAAGAAAAAAGAGAGAAAGTGATAAGTCACCCCCTCCAAGGGGAACAGCCCCACTGCAGTTTTTTCTTCACCATTCTGTTCTCAGGATCTTGTGTACACATGCACTGGCATGATTTTTCAAGCTACCAGGTCTGAACTTCTGAACTAGAAGCAGGGAATCGGTCATGTGTGATCCAGCACTTTTTTTTTTTTTTTAAAGAAAAGAAAATTATTTTATTTAACTTTATTAATATATTTTCATATGACCAAAGAGGGACAGACTGAGAGAAAGAGGGAAAGTGAGAAAGTAAGCCACCAGGTCTGGGACTCAAACTGTTACCACAGTGGAAGTCCAGCAACCCTAACCACCACGCCACCTGCCAGCCCCATGATCTAGCACCTTACCTTCTATGCCACCTGTTAGCCCTTGAGGACCTTTTCTAGAAGTCGGTCTGAACATGCAATCATGAAGCACTTTCAGTTGCTCCTATTCAATACAATAGAATTTCACATTCCTTATAACAACTCATAAAATGATCCCCAAGATCAGGCGCTGATTAACTTTTCCATCTTTATGCCCTGACTAACATCCCACCCCGGACCCACTGAAAAATGTACTCTAATATGACATGTTCTTTTAAGCCTCTGTGGTTCTGCGTACTCTAGTCCTTCTACCTGAATCACTTTTTCCTGCCATATTTCCCTGATAAACTTCTATTTAATACTTGTTCTAAAGAAAATCACCTTCTCGGAGGCTAGATGATGGCACAGTGTGAAATAAGATATTCTGAGAGGTAATCCTACATGGGAAAGTTCCCAATTCAAGTTGAGAGACTTCCTTGAGTACACCAGCATGCATGTGACCATGATCTGGAGGTGACTGAAGATTGGGAGTGGGTTGTAGCATCAAGATCCTTTTGGGGGACTGGCAGGTAGCATGGTAGTTAAAGGTGCTGGACTTTGATATGACTGATCATGGTTCAAGTCCTGGACCTGATGGTTTGCTTTCTCTTTTTCCTCTCTATCTCTGGTCAAATTAATAATAATAACAAATAGAGTTAAATAAAATTATTCTTTAAAAAAAAGATCCTGTTGGAAGTATTCTCTCTTTCTCTGTTTTACTTTCTCTCTGTCGCTCTCATTCATAAAATAAACAATTTTTTTAAAGAAGCATATAAATAAAATACTTTTTGCTACACATTTCACAATTCTACAAGGGAGAATTATCGCTTCCTCTCAGTTTTCCCAGACTTTGGGCATATTCCTAGTATGACAGTGTACTTTCTATCTGATGGCTCAGTCTCAACATTTTGCTCTAAGTGAAACTCCACCTTCATTTAAATGTCAAAGAACTGCTAAAGTTAAATATATCACAAAACTATAAAACAACATCTTCTAAAAGTAAGGTCATTTGTTTCTTGTTTTATTTTATTAAGACTAACAAATAAATATGTATTAAATATAAACACATAAATATTTGCTTATATATAGATATCTATATATATATATATATATATATATTACAATAATATAATTTATTATTATATTCAATTATTAAAATAATTCATTTTACATAGTATCTATCTATATATATGTTTTATCCCTCAGAAGACATGTGTATATATGCTCATTCTCAAGTGTAATAAAATTGTGAATGTTGGTTTAAGAATTCAGAATAGTATTATCTCCCCTAAATGGCAGGTAGCTGAACAAAAGTGAAATTCTTTACAAAAAGTGGGATAGAACAGTGAGTGCTGGGATTGGCGACCAACAGTGGCCATTTCAGAACTAAAGTGGCTTGATCTAAATAGGATTCACTAGGCTTTCCTTATAAACCTGTCTTCCAAATATGATCTATACTATGAAACACATATTTTTTTTTTCCCCAGAACAACACAGAGACCCTGGTTTAGAGCTGTTGGATTGAATCTTTCCTGATTATTCTTAATGAATGAATCTTAAAATCATTGGTTTCTGTTCCTCTATTGTGATAAAGGTAAAAGAAGGATAATTTTATCCAGAGAAAAGGTGTATTTTATTAAGTTGGAATTTAAGATTGCATGTTAGCCATTTTAAACTCCTTATTTTTAGAGAAACAGGTGAACAAAGGTATTACTGATCTATGTAGAAACCTTGAGTCAATTTTTTTAAAAAAATTTGCTAGAGAATTCTTGCGCTTGCCAGAAAGAGACAGCCAGAAGCCAGAGAGTGAGAGAGAGGAAAAGTGAAAAAGCACCTCCCTTAGAGGATAGCCATGCAAGAATCTCTTCTCTATTTCTCCTTTTAGAATTTTGGACCCACGCCTATTTCTTTTTTTTTTTTTTTTTTTTTTTTTGAGAGATTTTCACTGTAGGGCGCGTGCGCTCGCCAGACAGAGAGAGACATAGAGACAGAAAACGAGAAATCACCCCCCAGGGGGGATGGTCACGCCACAATCCCTTCTCCTCCATTCTCCTCTCGGGATCTTGGGCACGCACGCACACGTGCCCGGCCTGAGTTTTAAGCCACCCGGTCCGGGACACGAACCGCAGTCAGCCACGTGGGAGTCCAGCGACATAGCCATTATGCTAACTGCTGGTTCCCACGCCTATTTCTTTTTCAGGTCACTGGGTCCAGGACTTGAGCCTCCCTGTCAGTCATAGGGAATCCAGCCTCCATAACAACCACTCAATCAGCCGATTGTTTTTTATCAGGTGAATTTGGAAGACAAAGGATTCCCTATTTATTGTCATGTATAACTAATCAATGACAAAAGTTACAGTGGTCTTCCACCAATTGAATGGGCAAGATCACAGAGGCCCAGATTCTTGACAAGCATGGGTTTTTCTTACACTGTTACACTATGAGTTCTGCCTAACTGGGTTCTGGATGGGGGCCTGAGATTATAGAATATGAAGCGAGAAAGAAAAAGAATGAAAGAAAAAGAAATAAGCTAAAGTGTTGCAATATGCAGTAGAAATAAGGATTTTGCTTTCATTTATTTCCAGTTACTACTACCATTGTTCATATGTTTGCATATGTTCTAATTATTCCCTCTTTACTACACAGAAGGTGTTGTATTGGTAGCTAAATTTACTATATAGTAGTCCATAGTTTATAGATGATCTGGTAACATCTGGGTGGGATTATGATGGAATTAGAAGAGAAATACACAACATATGGAGATTGTGGGTTCCAAAACAAACAGCTTTTAAAGGAGCTTGAGATAGTCTCTGTGGATATAGTAACCAGAGATGGCTCTGAATTGGCTCCCTGTTGGAAGGCGATAATTGTGTTCAGTCTTGTTCTCTCAGTTCATTTTAGATAGGAGCATCCTCGAAATTACGTGTGTAAGAATATGGCAGTTAATGACACGAAGGACAGAGTATCTACATTACTACTGTTGAGAAAAGACTGGTTGATCTTGACAGCTGAAAGAGTAGAACAGCAAAGACAAATTGAGGCTGTCTCAGGCAAATTAACACCAGTTCTTAGCCAAGCTATACCTGATACCTCTTTCTTTATAAAGCTTCCCTATCTAAAAACGAGTGCTTATGAGGTAAGTAGAAAAGCATTCTTTGGGCAGAAATGGCCACTGGTTGACTTAGAATCAGATACCCTTGTGACTGAAAGGGTAGAAAGGGTAATGGAAACAAAATCTCCATGGTAAACATTACCTGTAATGGGAACTAAATAAGGCACTCAAAGTAGCTTTATTGTAATTTGGACTTGAGGATTTTGAATAGGCAAGAAAGGTTCAGAAATAAACACACAATGAAAGCGTTCCTTTGCCTACCTCATACCAAGAGTGATAATTGCATTGTAGAGTTCGTACTCAGAGACTTCACTTTGTGAAGTGTCTCCAAAATGTTCATGAAAAGTTCATATTATGAAAAAACTAGGCATAGATTTCAACATTTTTTGTGCCAAAATTAACTCATCCCTCCATTTCATTTTTCCATGAACTTTCTGAATTCTCCATGTATATCTTCCCTGGTAAATAAAAACAAATAAATGAAAAAGCATGAGTATGTATTTTCATGAAGCCAAATTAAAAAAAATTTAAAAACTCCCAAATAAAAATAATGACATTAAAACAGTACATTATAATGGGTAGATCAAAGTTCCCTGAATGATAACTCAGTCTGCAATTTAATAAGATATAATTTAGCTTGGGATATATAACTAAATCCAAGACAAAGTACAAAATATTGATGTGATACTAATCTTACATTTGGAGGAGAGGTAGGTGCGACATAGTGTATATATATATGTATACACACATATACACACATATATATTTGTGTACACACTTTATTTAGCAAGTAGCATGAAGAGAAAATTACTTGATTCCATAGCAAGCTGCCAGGAATTAGAGGAATTATACAAAGATAAATTATGTCCTATTACCTCTTTCCTTAAGGTGGTTTGGAAAGAGATCACATACATCATTAAAAAAGAAAAAAAAAATTCAAGACAAACCTAGGCCAGTGCATGGGTTTGAAGTCATCAAGTTATACAGAGAATCCTAGATTTGAAAAGAAATGTAGAAATATACATAGAATAAAAATTTTAATGAGCAAATGGAAGAATCAATCACTCTAATAAGACGTCTATTAAATGTGTAAGTACTATTATTGCCTTGAACCTTTATTTACTTTTTAAAGTATATTAATTAACAAATTTATATTTTCCTCTGTAGCTTATGTTCAGAGGGTAGATGAGAAGTCCTTGGCACAATTGTATTAAATTTGCACTGTCAGAAGATAACTTTCAAATGAGGAAAAATTTGTATTCATTTTGCTTTCATCAATTTATCAGTAAAGTTTGTTAAATGTTCAATAACTGATGAAAGTACAAAATAGTATAGTAGAAAATGTACATTGATATATAAATACCAATGTTATTAAAAATTATACCTTAATTCAGAAAAAAAAAATCTATATTATAAGTATCTTTTAGACAACTGTGATGTCTTATGGATAGCTAATTTTGCTCTTGGATTCTACTGGTATGGGCAAAGAATTGCATTTCCACAAATCAAAGCATGCCTTCCTAATTTCACTGACTTCAATATATTCCTTTTAATACTCACTTTCCTAAAATACTTTATTAAAGGTGAATACAGATGAAAAAAAATGCCTATTCATTCATCATACCTCCTTTTGTAAATTCCAAGTTACTTTCTTGTTTTTAAGTCTCTCTCTGATTATTTCTTCAGCTCCCTGAAAGGTAAGCATTACTTAAAAAATTTTTTTCTACATTATTAGACTTAAACTCCTTTTTTTTTTTTTTTTTTGAGAGGCTTTTTGCTATAGGGCGCATGCGCTCGCCAGACAGACAGAGAGAGACATAGAGACAGAAAGCGAGAAATCACCCCCCAGGGTGGATGGTCACGCCGCAATCCCTTCTCCATTCTCCTCTCGGGATCTTGGGCACGCACGCACACGTGCCCGGCGTGAATTTTAAGCCACCGGGTCCAGGATGCAAACCGCAGTCGACTACGTGGGAGTCCAGCGACATAGCCATTATGCTAACTGCTGGTTGCCCTTATTTTTTTTTTCATGTCCATCTTCTGTGGGCCCACCACAAGGTGACCCTCATATGGGAAAATGAAGGCACATTGTAGTAAAATATGCAGTTGACTACAGCCTCTCTAGTCTTGGGCTTAAGACTTGTTGATGCATGGATTAATACTCTGCATGAATACATTTAGAATTTCCCATCATGATTTCCAAAATATAAACAAACAAACAAAAATAAATGGTCATCCACTCAAAATGAATCCAGTCATCACCCTAGTATAGCTTAGCTTCTGGGCTATTCATATTTTCAGACCAGAGGCATACCAGGTTAGAGAAAAATCAATGCAAATGGAATTCCCAATTGCCTCTCTTTATAACATGAGTTCTATCAAGAGGAGGATTGGGAACCAGCAGTGAGCGTAATGGCTATGTCGCTGGACGCCCACGTAGTCGACTGCAGTTCACATTCTGGACCCGGTGGCTTAAAACTCACGCCGGGCGCGCGTGTGTGCGTGCACAAGATCCTGAGAGGAGAATGGAGGAGAAGGGATTGCGGCATGACCATCCCTCCTGGGGGTGATTTCTTGCTTTCTGTCTCTGTCTGTCTGGCGAGCGCATGTGCCCTATAGTGAAAAATTTCTCCAAAACAAAAAAAAAAAATAAAAAAAAAGAGGAGACTTAACACATTGAATATATTTTTTTGAAAATCAGTGATCTACTTTGCCTGTTTCTTTTCTCCAATTCACAGTAAGTTCCTGGAATTTGTCTTGCAAATACTCTATGAAGTTTCTCTCTCTCTCTCTGTCTCTCTCTCTCTTTGCCCTCTTAATATAGTGTTCATTGGCTCAAGATTGAAAATATTTTAAAATAGTTTAAAGTTTTTAAGATTACAAGGCAGAAAACATGCACCACTTTTCTAGTATGGCATGGAGCATCAGAAAATAATTTTCAATAAAACTTTAAATTTTTTGGCCAAAAAGAAAAAAATATACCCCCAGAAACAAATAGGATGTGTCACAATAACTCATGATTTACAATCCCTTTCAGGACTGCCTGTTGCCCTTAGCAATCCCTAAAGCAAAAACAAACAAAGCAAATCCTTTCAGCATATCTTCATGAAACTGTCTGGGATGTGACAAAACTTTGAGAAACAGTTTTGTGATAATGGTTTTGCACTTTATTGGTACTTCTCTAGAGGAGGTGGTGAATGGCTGCTTTCAAATACATAGAGCTATCAAAGGCTAAAGTCAATAAAAACCACCATAGAATAATTGGGGAGGGAAGAAAAAAGGAGGAAAAAAAAAAAGAACATAAAAGGAATGAAAAGGAAAACAGGACCTATAAATATAAAAGCCAAAGGAGTATATTTTTGGGAAACAGATGATGCAAAATAAAATTGGGAATAGTTATTGGAGGACCAAAGAAGGCAAATAAAACAATGAGATATATGATGCCTGTCCTGCTGCTTCAAGTCTAGCTCATCAAACAGTTTTTCATTCCATTTTGTATAGATGAGTTCCATCTGACTCCTGCCAACAGAAAGTGCCTGGATTTTCTGACTTTTTTCACTGTCAAAAAGAAATAATAGGTTGATGAGATTCACAAGCAACTATTAATAATACAACTTTGTCTTCAAGAATAGGAAAAATACAAATTGAGCTGTGTTAATGAATAAAGCTTTTTTTATATTTCATGTTCCTGGCAATGATAATAACACTAATGATAATAAATAATGAAGGATGGTATTATTTACTCAAAAAAAAATCTTGTCTGAGTCAGAAGGCTAAAGATGGTTGATAAAATCTGTACTTAATCTTATTGCTTAAAAACCCATGTATTGTATGTTTTTCAAAGAATCTATCTATTTTTAAATGATAAATTAACAAAGAATATCCCAGAGAACTGGTCTGGGGTGGTGATATGTGCTAACTAGGGCAGTTGGTGACTGTAAACCAGATTCACCTCTGCTGTGCAAATGCGCAGGTGGCTGGAAGACATTTTCTATCTAGAAAGGAAAACTCACACAAAGTGGGAGGTCAGGGTATCAAGTCAGAAAAGTCAAAGATTCTGCCCATGATTTTCAAAGAAAGCTGGCTTAGTACAGGCAAGCCAAGGGAAAAAGATATTAGCCCACAGACTATACAGTCACCCAGGGACTTGGCCAGCACGCCAATTTAGAGTTAAACTCCAAATGCCTAGAATTGCTGAAGAGTAAGAACAAACACAAATGTTAGGGACTATGATGTTGAAATCTTTCAATACTCACACTTGATATGTGTGTGTAGTATAGAAACTACACATGGTAGTATAGAAACCATTCCATAATGGGGGATGGCAGTATAGAAACCTTTTAATAATCTGGAGAGATCATAGGAGCTCGAGACTTGGAAGTCAAATTTTAGTAGAAATAGAATCGAGTGATTCAATTCTTGTGTTCTTTTCTTGGCTCTAGCATCAACCAGTTCTGTGACTTTGAAACAAGTTCTGTAACCTTCTAGTATCCATTCTCCTCATCACTAACATAAGAGGACTGGACTAAATGTTTTCAAAGTACTGCCCTACTTGGAGACTCTATTATTTCCTATTCATGATAGTGTTTGCAATTAAACGGTGCTCCACAACTCCAAAATGTATTTATGTGATAGTATTTGTTCTTTCAAACAGTCCTGTGTGGTAACTCATATAGAAAACACTATAGCTCATTTTAAAGATAAGAAAATGAAGGTCTAGAATGGTAAGATGACTTTCTCAAGGTTGCTTAGCTAATTAGTATCAGAGCAAAGACAAGAGACATGGGTCTACTGTATTTACTATATCACCTTATTCTTTTCAACAAAACATTTTA
This sequence comes from Tupaia belangeri chinensis, assembly GCF_000334495.1. Taxonomy (NCBI): domain Eukaryota; kingdom Metazoa; phylum Chordata; class Mammalia; order Scandentia; family Tupaiidae; genus Tupaia; species Tupaia belangeri. Next base: position 1,696,495 of record NW_006160212.1, read on the forward strand.
AAGCTTTATATAAGAGAAGCAAGTTTCTACATGCATTTTTTTTTTCTTTCCACTTATGCCATCAGAGGTTGAAACTTCCTGAGAAAAATAGAAAAAAAGTCAGGATTGGGAAATGAGAAAGCCTATTCATTGGTATTTTGAAAGAGAATGTGAAAAAAACTTAAAGAATAGATTATTTTACAAATTTATATTAAGGGTGAAAAATCTGCAAAGTACAGCTATATGATGAGGAAGATAAAATTTTTGTTTGTTTGTTTCTAGCTTTTATTTGCCAGAGAGCTCATGAGAGAAGAACAGAGAGCAAGGGAACGGGAGAAAGCACTCCTCCCCGTATGGGGCATGAATATGCCACAATCTCTTCATTTTCTCCCTGCTTTTAGGATTTGGGGCATGCACACACACATACCAGCTGTGTCTTTTAAATCACTGTATCTTGGACTCAAACCGCAGGTTGATCATGTGGGGTCCAGCTCCTTTAAGAACCAGGCCATGAACGGGCCCCAGATATAGAGATTTTTCAAAGGCAACATATTTTTTTCAGATAGTACTTTCATAATTTAATTAGAAGCATCACACATTCCCAAAGGAGACACTTTTATAATATAAGAAATGGTTTGAGATACATAAATATGACATTTAAAAAATTTAAAACTGATCAAATTAAGTCTTTCTGGATAATGTGAAGATTTTATCTGAGTTGGGAAATAAGAGGATCATCATAAGGTATTCTAAAGTTAGAAAATTGTAAAGTTAAGCAACGAGTGTTGCTAAACATAGAAAGTGAGAAAAGCATAAAAAGATGATTAGAACTCTATGCAGTTTATTGTAAAGTCGCAGCCACATGTCATAAATTTCTCTTCTTTCCTAGCTACCCTACTCTTTTCCTTCCCCCTTATTCATAGTCCTACCCTACTCTTTTCCTTCCCCCTTATTCATATTTTAAAGTTCTACTTTCAATGGATGCAAGATAAGAAAAATATATCCCATGTTTAATGATCCCGGGCATCATATTGGAAAAACCATGAGACTAGGAGTATTTTAGTGAAATAAGGTACACTCTGCTATAAAAGAGCACCAAATAATTCATTTGTATAAAATGTTATGGATTTATATATATAAATTTATATTTATATAATTATATAAGATAATTATAATTTCATTTTAGCTGATAATACAAAGAGAAGTATCAACAAATGTCTTAAGCATGTATAAATATGTTAGCAAACATTTAAACTTAGTTGTAAGCCTAAATATTGCAAGAGGGTAGCCTATGATACACCATATGATAGTTATTCGTATTTAATTTCTTTTTAAAAACCAATAGAATGGAATAGAAATCCTTACAATTTAAGAATACACTGAAATCAGCACGTCATTTTGTTATTTAAGATGTTTTAAATAGAATAGTGAACTCAGATTTGGTTCTAGCTCTAGCAAAAGCTAGCCCTATAAGCTGAAATGAGTCCTTTCACTTTTTGATCCTCAGTAAAACGAGTGAGTAGGACAAGTCACAATTTACAAATAACGTACTACAAAGCAAGAGTCCAGAAGGATTCTTTTTTTGAAGGAAAAAATGTTGAGAATAAAATATATTTAAGAAACATTCATATATCATCGTCCATTTATGGATTCTCAACCATAAAGATGTTATTAAAGTTTCAGAAAAGCCTTATAGTAAAGAAATCTGTTAAATCTTATCATACTATTTCCAAATATAAGGTATTTTGAAATTTGTTTTTCCATTGAAAATGAACATCCAACTGACATATTCTTTGGTAGTTATAATTTATGGAAATTTAGGGATCTGGATAGATCCTTACTACTCCAGGGTTCTAATGGGTAATATAGGGTTCTTAGTGGGGCTTATCTGAAATTTGAGACCTAATTTTCATCTCTGTTCATGAACGACTCTGTTCTCTACCCATGGCCAGAAAGAGTGAATAGAAATAAGCAGAGGCTCCCCTGACACTGAGAATTCAGGAAGGAAGAAACATAAAACATGACCTCTGCTGTGGAAAAAAAGAAATGAAACAATTTAGTCAAACTAAAAAACTGGAAGTGTGACAAAAGGTCCCAGATTCAAACCTGAAGAAGTGGTAATAAAGTTACAGATCATTTGTAGCAAGGCTTCTCAACCTTGTACTACTGACATTGGGGAGGAGTATTTGGGGTGGGGAGGCTGTGTTGAGTATGGTATAATTAGCAACATCCTTGGTTTTTACCCACCAGCTGTTAGTAGTATCCACTTAAAATAACCAAAATGTTTCTAAATATTGCCAATCTCCTATATGCTATAATTTTGTTTCTGAAGCACCTGTTAAACTGTGAGCAAATGACTAGCTGTCCCCCAGAAATCCATGTGTTGGGATTTGACTGTGTTTATTGCATCATAAAGGTGTTAAATGAAAAATTAATGTCTTTGTGGTGTCCCAAGATGAGACCTATGGGTTTGATAATGTCATTAGGACAGGGCTGCCATAATGGAGTTCTGGTAGGATTTCCAAACTGAGAAAATGACACCAGAATGAGAGAGAGAAAAAGCCACATGAATACTGTATATGCTCTGCTTTGCAAAAAGTGTTGATTCTGCCATTTTGTGATGCCTTTAGACTTCCCAGACACCAGAACTTGTAAGTCAAAATAACTTCTATTCTCTTAAATTTATCCATCTTGGGTATTTCTCTTAACAACACACAAAAAAAATAGACTAAGACAATCAAGATAGAAAGAAGATGACATAAGGGTGTTAGTTATTTGGCTGATAATTGGTGCCAAACTTTGTTACATGATGGTGTCTGGAAAGAATATTCATTGCAGACTTATTCATGATTGCTAAGACATAGAACCAACCGAAATGTCCACAAATGAATGGATTAAAAATTGTTGGCGCATATACTCCATGGAATTCTATTCAGCTGTAAAAAAACAAGGCCATGGAATTCGATAAAAAGTGAAAGAATATGGAAGATTTGTTGCTGAGTGAAGCAAGTCAGGCTATGAAAGAGAGACAATGCATGTCTCCACTTAACATACAACAATTGTCTGCATTATATGGTAGAGACTGAAAGACTGGAGAACATGAAAATTTTTTAAATTGTAATGGATACTAGAGAGAAAGTGAAAAGAGAGGGAAAGAACATAGGAAATTTGTGGAGGAAATGGAGAGGTGAGACACTTGTGTGACACAGATAAAGTTTATTACCTGTTGATGAGGATGTGTATGATGGTCTCAACTGAGCTGGACTGAGGTGTCTATCATGCTGGGTAAAGTCTCTTCACAATCTAAATGATGCATAGTGATTTAATATATGAACAATAATAAAAACATAGAAATAAAAATAAGTAAAAATTAAAATTTAAAAATACATAACAATAAAAAGGTTAAAGTTTAATGTTAGTAAGTTACTAAGGTCAAGGAATAGGAATGGGGAGGCAAATTTGAAGAAAATCCCATTTCCCCTACAAGGATATGAAAAATAAACAGTAAGTATCAGGAGAAAATGATTAGACAGAAAGTAGAAATGGAGAAATGAAAAGAGGGAAAGAAGAAATTAAAGAGAGAAGAGGGAGAGGTGAGAAACTAGATAGAGGGAAGAAAAGAAGTAGAGAGGGAAGAAAGGAAAGAACTTACAAATATTTTAACTCTGTAAGTGAAGGAGCTGAAATGTAAGGGTGACTGAGGTCCTTTTCAGCTCTTATTGTAAGCAGTGTGAGCTTCAGAGACAGATAAACCTACTTTTCTTTGTAGTTCAGTATCCTAAGTAGCTAGTTAACCTCTCTGAGCTTCTGTTTCTTGTCTGTAAACTATGGATTACAATTTTGTAAATTTGTTCTGAGTACTAATGAAAATGTATGCAATGAGCTGAACACTTAAACAAATGGTAGCTGTTTTTATTACTGCTATTTTTTATTGAGACTTAATCATGTGCTATATTTTTTTATCAGTTAACTTGATATGTACATTATTCTTACTCTTACCTTTATTAGCAAGCCTGTTAGGTAACGTTACCATAATAAGCAACTTTAAAGTCTCAGAGATTTAAATGACACTCTACTTCATGTGTATTTTATATAGATGAGTTCCTGCCTTAATTTATTCCTGCCCCAGAACCTAGGCTGATGAAGTCTCCATCATCTGGGAGATTAAGGTATATCATGTAGCAGAAAAATTGTGCACCAGCTATTAAGCATTTCTCTAAGAAGTAAAGCACATCACTGCTGCTCACATTTCTTTGGCTTAAGCAAGAAACATGGCTACATCCAACTTCAAGGTGACAGTGAAACAGTTCTTTCATATAACCAGAGAGGAGATATTATGGAAAACTATCAAAATCATTAGTGATACTCTTACCTCACTACACAAATTTCTTCACTGACAACATAAGGAAATAGGAGCACCCATCTCAGGGCTCCTATGAACATGAGTTTGGTTAATGCACATGAAGATTCATAATAGTGTTAACATATGGTGATCATGCAGTCATTACTAAATATGTGGATCTATTGTTACTGGAAACCTTTCTAAGAACCAAGTCATGGTTTGTGCTGCCTTGTCGTTCCATCAGCACTTCACCCGGTGCTTTGCGCAATCTAGTTACTCAATAAATATTTGTTGAATTGAATTGAATAGTGTTCCAGCAGCATGGCTGGGACCACCCACCAGCTGGCAGACCAGGCACATGTAGGTTTATCAGTTCCATTTCCCCTGCCAAACACCAATGCACTCCACTAAGCATCCCTCAGCTGTGATTCTCCATTTTGGCAACCTAATTGACCTTAATGTAAATGTTCCCAGTCACATAAAACATGTTGTGAAGTGCACAACAGCAGTCGCAGTTGACTGCCAGCTGCCATCACACTGTGTGTATGCAATTTATTCGTCCACAAACCCTCCTGAACAAAACAAATAACAATGCCGTTCTTAGAAGCCTCCCAAAAGCCAGCACACAGGGTACCAGTGGCACATTTTAATGACTATTTCAAAAGAAATAAAAAGATATGACAGACTTTAAAAGCAAGGGCCTGTCTTCTGGTATAAAGACACTCTGAAATGAGCCCAGGAGAGGGTCCTCACCTATTTAAAGTCTAATTGTATTCTGCTGTCTTTCACAATTAAATATAAGGTCACCAGGGTGAAAAACTGCACTAGGTAAGAGGCAACTAAGTTGCATTCTCATCTCTGCCACCCTTAGGCTGAAGGCCCCTCAATACCTCATTTATTTTTTCCGTACATTAGTTTATACATCCATTAAATGGGGAGAATAATACTTGCATGATTACTTTCCAAACGTTGATGAAAGAAGTTGACAGAACGAGATATATAAAAATTGTATGAGTAGGTCAAAATTATTAAGCATAAAATCAGGGAACATTAGTGAAATATTTTATGTTGGTTCTTAGCCTCCTATCTATCTCTTTACCTTTACATGTCTGATTTTAGTCAATGTTCTGCTGTGCAATTTCCCAGAACTTTCCTAAAGGTCATGTTTAATGAGTAGAAAGCCAAGGCAGAAAAAGATCACCCTGATCTCAGTCATGTCCTAGAGAGACACTCTTCACTGCATTTGTGCTTAACCCCAAGATCTTGATAATTCTAGGTAGAATCACTAAAAAACACTCAAGTTTCTCTAATTTGGAATTTATGAAGATGATAAAAAAATTGAATTGAGAATCCCTGAACCTATTATAGGGTCATACTTTATGCAAAATGACTACATCTTATTCATCAAAGTTGTGTTTCTCTCAGTCTGATACTCTTATTCGAGATCTTCCTAAGGGACCCCAAGAAGTCAGTCAACCTAAAGTTCAAAATAATGAGAGATGTTCTGCCCTAGGGAACCAAAATTCCTGTCTTGAAGATGAATTGCTCAATTGTGCCCACTAGGTAAAAATTAACCTGATCTTGGTTGGCTATACATAGCCATTAGTCCCATAGCATCTCCCTCTCCCTATTAAAGCATCTGTAAATTGACTGAACAGTGGAAGAGAATTTTATATGTCTTCCCAGTATGGCCATACTGTCATAATTTCCTTTCCCTTCTCACCAACCACTTTGTATCTGTGTTTTGTTGAGTGGCAAAAATTCAGATTTGCTTCAGATCTCTGGATTGAGAGTAAAGGGCCCCTTATCAAGCAATAAACCTAACAACTGAAAACGGTTCCATATGATGCATTAAAAAGTATGAACACCTGGGACCAGCAGATGGCATAATGGTTACGTTATTGGATTCCCTTGTAGTCAACCATAGTTCGAGTTTTAGACCCAGTGGCTTAAAACATGCTGGGCTTGTGTAGGTGCATGCCCAAAATTCCATAGGGAGAATGGAAGAGAAGGGACTGCTGTGTGGCTATCCCCCCCAGAGAGTGATTTCTTGCTTTCTGTCTCTCTGGCCAGCATATATGCCCTGTAACAAAAATCTCTCAAAAAAAAAAAAAAAAAAAAAAAAGAAGTATGAACATCTAATGCAATACTCTGCAGAGTAGCTCTGGGGCAGTTGCTAGCTATGCTTTACCAGGGACTTCAGGAGAAATTTTAAATCTGTCAAGAATAGTATTTTCTCCAGACCATCCTGGATTCTCTTGCAGTTAAGCTCCTGACTATTTTTTTTCTCTCCTATGTCCTACTTTTACCCCACACAACTCTACAAAATGATTTTGTCAATTTTTGCTAATATATACACAAACAACTTACTTCTTCTTTTTTTTTTTTTGGAGAGGCTTTTCGCTAAGGGTGCGTGCGCTCGCCAGACAGACAGAGAGAGATACAGAGAGACAGAAAGCGAGAAATCACTCCCCAGGGGGGATGGCCACACCGCAATCCCTTCTCCTCCATTATTCTCTTGGGATCTTGGGCACGCATGCACACGTGTCCGGCGTGAGTTTAAGACGCTGGGTCCGGGACTCGAACTGCAGTCGACTACATGGGAGTCCAGCGACATAGCCATTACGCTAACTGCTGGTCCCAGCTTATTTATTCTTTAAATTGTGACCCACTTATATGAAGTGTTCAAATTGATGTATGGATTCATGTTCTATTCAATTTATTTATAAGAAAGTACTTTCTCCCAAACTTTGTCAAAATGCTAACAACCTGTTTTATTTCCTGTGTTGGGGTTCCTTTTCACTCTCTGCAGGTGAAAGGTCTAAATTGTCCATGAAGGTAATTTGGTTTCTCAAAATAAGAAAAAGCAAGTATTCTCATGTTGTTAAGGATTTTTTGTAGCCAAACAGACCAATGGTTTTCTGGCAACTTTTGGTTACTTGACTAATTTCTATGATTGCCCTTCCTGTGGATTCACACTGAAACCATAAGCTTCTTGTACAAAACATCTACTTATGAGTCACTCCCAATGCCTGCCAAGTATTAAACAGGACTTTTTAAACCAAGCTACTAAGTTATGTTAGCCATGCTTAGAGAACATAGAGCTGTAAAGCAAAGCAAGCAAACAAACAAAAAAATTAGATTGTAAAAAAAGAAGAAGAAGAAGAAGAAGAAGAAGAAGAAGAAGAAGAAGAAGAAGAAGAAGACGACGAAGAAGAAAACTAGATAGATGAAGAACCAAGGAAGAAAAGAGGTAGCAGCTAGGAGTGAGTGAATATAAAAGAAAAGCTAGAACAGAAAATTTCCAGAGTTCTCAACACAAAATAACATGAAATATTCAAGATGATAAGATGATAAGTATGTTTATTACCCTTATTCTATAGTTACACATCTTATTCATTTATATAGAAAAAATCAAACTCTATCCCATAAATATGTGCAAGTATTATATAACAATTAGAAATTATAAAAAAAGAAAGAAAAGAAACAAACTTCTGGTTAATTTGTCTCCCTCCAAAATAACTGGGAAGCAGGAAGAAATGATTCAGGAGAACAAGAGAGTAAGACAACTTTTATGTTTCCATTTGGATAACAAGCAGGAAGTTTTCTTTTTTTTAACAGAAAAAATTTTGCTATAAGGCATGTGTGCTCACTGGAGAGGCAGAGAGAGAGAGAGAAACAGTAAGAAATCACACCCCCGCCAGGGGGATGGCCATGCCACAATCCCTTTTCCTCCATTCTCCTCTCAGGATTTTGGGCATGCATGCACATGTGCCCAGCGTGAGTTTTAAGCTGCTGAGTCAAGGACTTGAACTGGACTCCCACACACTGTGTGCCATATGCTGGTCCCACAAATATGAAGTTTCTAAATATTCAGTATTATATTTATCTTACATTTATTAAGTTTAACAAGGCTAAAAATGGGAAATATGTGCCACCATTTAAATGTAAAACTTTTAGTTTGGTTCAGTTGTGGGAGTTTGCTCTCTTTTCCTCTCTGTCTCTTTTTGTTTGCCATTCAGCCACTCAACCATGGGATAGCTCAGCAAGAACTCACTCATCAGTTATTATGCAGATATCAGTGGTGTGTTCTTGGACTTCCCAGCCTCCAGAACCATAAACCAAATAAAGTTCCATTCTTTATAAATGAACCAGTCAGTAGTAGGATTTTACAGCCGCAGAAAATGAACTCATATACACAGGTTAACTATAAAGTCACATGACTGATAAACTGTAAGTATCTACTTAATTTCAGATAATCCTTTGTTCATTCCTTCACGTGAACATCATGTATGATTTGAATTCTGCTGTTCATTATGGGATAGTCACTAGCCTCATGTGGCTATTTAAATTAAAACTAGTTAAAATTAAATAAAATTAAGAATATAGTCTTGCAATTACCTTATACATATCTTAAGTGCTCAATTCCCATATCTGGCCAGTACCGTAATAGAAAGTGAAAATATAGTACATTCCTATTGTTGCAAAAAATACCATTGCACAGCAGTGTTTTATAATGTAGGCTCTTTATAGGTTAGAAATAATCTACTTCCACTGTTTTTTTTTAAGTCTCACTACTTTACATGTATTGTGATTTCTTGCTCTTTTTCAAATAAAATATTTTACTGGACAAAAGGTGTCAAGCAGTTTTTCAGTTTTTGATTATTTTAATGTTGAAGAAAATAGATCCCATAATATTCAGGTCCAAATACTTGGTAGTCCTCCGCAAAATGATTGGTAAAATTTATGAGCACAGCTGGTTTGCAGTTATAAAACCCTATATTTTTTAATGCAAAATGGCATCTGTGCCTGCTAATTGGATACTTAGGCACACACACATAAATTGCTTGGGAATTAGAAAGGTGTATTTCTTAAGTTCTGCCCACATCTTGCCATTTTGAGAATCATTGCTAGGATTCATTTTTCCTCCTTGTTATTCTTGTAGAGAAGGTGGAAAAAAGCCTTCTCCTTGTTAGAAATATTGCCCATTGGGAAAACACTCTTCCCCTCCTAATCCAGTTTTAATCCTTTCAAGCTCTAAAGAAACCACTGTCTGTTGTGGTAGCTGCTATTCTAAATAAGTTTGAGCTCTGTGATCACTGCCACCTGTCTGGTGAGAAAGAATCAAACTTGCAAATGGCACAGGCAACCCTGTTTCAGGAGTTGGATTCAAACTTAGCTCTGAGGCCGAAGAAAAGCGGTCATGACGAAACCTTACCCAGCCTGTCTGAATATTTCAGTCCTCTGCTGGTATTGTCTAGTGTGCAATGCAATGGCAACAATAATATCTGAAGGTATTCTGTTATGAGTTTCATGTAAAAGTTTATTAAATTTGCTCTCATAATTATTTTGAACCCTAGAAAAGATAGGTTCCAGAGCCTACCCTTTTCTCCCCTGAGCAGATTGCTTTATCATTCTTCCCTGCACTGGTAATTTCCATTAGAAAGCTTGCGAACTTCCTATTGACAATTACAAACCATAATCAGAAGGTGAAAAGGGCTCACCCACTCTGATGTGCAGTAAAGCCGATACCAGCTATCTGAGAAGAAAGGAAACACAGGAAAGTAAACACCAAACTGCTGGTATATCTGCTCTTTTTATGTGGGCATTACAAAGTGTGAAACATGAATGCAAAGAAAGAGAATGATTTTCAGAGATTTAATCCCTTTAGAATAGAAAGCTTTGGTTGCAGTTTAAGGAGCCTTTTCACCTCAAGGTCACAGCTCAACTCTCATCTGGATTTATGTATAGTGTTCACATGCAATTATTTTTGAGCTCTTTTTGCAGTATTGCCTCCTTGCATTGCATATATTGTTTATGCCCATTGGGCCTTCTGCACATTCATCCTGCACCTTCCTATCTGTTTTGTGGCTAATATGGTATGATGTTTTAAATGAGCTGATTGGGGTATGATTGATAGGTTTATCCTCCTTCCTCTTTTCTCTATACATATATAAACAAGTTGAAATTAGACTTCCTGTCCCTTGATGCTCACTGGAGGGAAAAAAAACAAATAAACAAAAAATTTGCTCATGGGGTAGGGTGCTGCTAAGTGGACACTGGCACTTGGAAATATAGGCTCTGTCTTTCAGCTATTTTTAGTCAGTGTGGAAGTATCAAAATAAGGATGATCAACTGATATTTTTATTCTTTTATTCATCATTTAAGATATGTACATGGAGAAAATCACTCAGGCATCTGTGCACACACCCAAATATATTTTAAGCAGGTGGTCCATACTTTAAGGATAAGAGTAACTTTTATTAACAAATATATATTATGAACTTATGTAAAAGGCACTACCATGAACTGTAGGTGATAAAAATTCTAAACAGTCTCTTAATTATTTTATGTAATAAGAGGAAACCTATTTGTGCAAAACTAAATTTAAGTGCAGAATAACATAAAGACAAACAAGTAATATCTAATACATCCTTCAAAAACCCACAATGACTGAGGAATATAGCGGTCTGAGTTGATTAGGAAAGACTTCATACAGGAGATAGGATATGAAGAAAATACGGCACAGGAATGAAATAGGCTGAAAAGGTAAATCACAGAATATTTTAAAAAGTTAGAAATGGGGCCAGCCAGTGGCACAGTGGTTAAGGAAGTTGAATCCCACACAACTGTCTGTGTGGTTGAGTCCTGGATTAGTAGCTTGAAAAACATGCATTTGAATGATGCTCAAAGTCCTAAGAAAAGAAGGGATTATGGCGTGGCCCTTCCCCAGCAGGGATTGTTTTCTCACTTGGTCTCTCTCTCTCTTTCTCTCTCTCTCTCTCTGGCAAGCACACATGCCCTTGGCCAATAGAAAGAAAGAAAGAAAGAAAGGAAGGAAGGAAGGAAGGAAGGAAGGAAGAAAGAGAAAAGGAAGAAAGAGAAAGAAAGAAAAAGAAAAGTAAGAGCATGTATGGGAGATGGGGCTATTAGCAAGGTGAAATGATTCAATAAAATACAATACTTTAGAAGCAACATGAGAGATTTGAGAGGTTTAAAGCCAAATTGAGAGTGCCTTTCTCTTTCACAATAGCCTAATCAAGACCTCCCCTTTGGACTCATCTCCCCTTTGTCCCAGTTTCCCAGTAAAAGACATCAGACTTGGGGCTGCAGCACTGTCCTGTGGAATCCACAACCCCTTGGCTTCGAAGTGCTGAGATGGCCTTAGAAAGCTGTGAGGTGCGGAATCCAGCTGAGGATTGCTGCAAGGGAAGAGAACCAAGCCTAACAGTGCTCAAATTGTGGTTTGGGGCTTTCACATTTTTCTTTCTTTTTCTTTGAGAGCCATCAATTGCATTCTCCAGACATTGAATTCACTTACAAAGTTAAAACAGAAAAATAAAGTGGAATGCAATGATCAGGAAATTCCATTTGTTTTTTTTTCTCTCTTTTATCATTTTGTTGAATGTGTGCAGAACTATATGAGGTTATTCATTTGTACCCAAACAGGAATATAGGATTTGCCATATTGGATCAGTCCATTGGTCCATCAATGTTGTATTTTCACTGCCTCTGGCACCAGATGATACATGAAGCACCGGAGGAGAGCGAACTCCCCCCATCCCATCCCCATAAGGCAGAGAGTCAATTGTGCAGTGCAATATATGGGGTGAAAGTCTTCACTGCTCAGGATGGAACTATATCAATGGAATCTGGATTTAAAAATGTCTAAATAGGGCAGAAGCTGCATCAGTTGAAGACAGATTTCGTCAGTTTTTACCTTTAGAAATTGTGTCCAATGTCTTCCTGCTCACTTTCAATTATAGGAACTATTATTTATCTCACAATAATAAATAGAAATAGTCAAATCAAACAGCTCCATTCCAGAAAGATGAAGACACCACTCTATGATAACTGACACATTGCTGCTTTCTCTCTGGTAAAAGCATACATGCAGTCAAAACCAGAATTTAATGTAATACCTCAGGAGCTGACTCCCTCTTTTCATGGTAATTATTATAATGGTTTACAGTCTGTTCAATCCCAGGGCCTATTCACTCATTCACTCATCAGGAAAAAGACTAAATTTTATTTCAGGGAAGTCTACCCCCAACATGAAGGGTGTTATAAAGATGGTCCCCAAGACTCAGTAGAGTGAGAACGTTGAGACACTGTGAGTAATCACAGTGCAGATGAGAACAAGCTCTGTATTGCAGGCATGTCCTAACCGAAATGATGCATGCCTTCAGAGAAGGAGAAGTCAACCCTAGCTGGGATGAGATGGACAAACATTATGCTACGATTTTTCTCCTGGTGGGAAATCTGAACAAAATATAAAATAATTAATATGATATTACTCAGAATTCAATACTGTGCAATTTAAAAAATATTCTGTTTTTGCTATAAATCACAGGGTAAAAATTGTGTTCAACTATGATTAAGGTTCAATTTCCTGATCTGAATAGTAATTTTTGAATATTATTTTTAGTTTCACTAGTGATTTTCAACCTTGAAGCCCCAGGTCAAACTTGTTGATAGTGATTGTAAAATTGATGGCAGGATTGAGTACAAAATTTGTGGGGGTCAGTGCAAAATGGAACTGGACCAGTTCCATGTCAAAAAGCTGGAAAAATGTGCCCAGTTAAAAGTACTGAATAAGAGAGAATTTGATAGAGATACTTAATGGTCCATGATTCTGAGACTGCAAGTACCTTCATTTTATATTCAAAACAAGTTCTGGTTTAAATGGCAAGTGTGGCCTCTTGGGTAAAGTGTGGCCCCTCTCGCTTAGTCATCAATGTAATACATTTACCTGGTATTTGATCTTCCTGCTCTCCAATTCATTTTGGGTCCTTTGGACTTCTGTGCTCTTGGTACCTTGCAAATTTTAAATGAAAATTATTGGCAAAGAGCACTGATAATCATGCATGTTGAGGGTGTCACCTCTGCCACATACTTGTTCCAATGTCTCGTCAAATGTCACTTACACAAAACACAGATAAATATGAAGTTATTCAAAGATAAAATTATTTAGCTGTCAAGAGGATGGCAATAGAGCAGTAAATGAAATATGGAATCCTTTTAAGACAGAGCTTTGTTCACTGCACACATCACAATCCCAAGGAAGCCAGCCTTGATATTAACAAAATGCCCAACACTTTTGAATATTCAGTTTGTGCCTGGCTAAGTGATACTTCCATACATTCTATCTTTAACACTCACTGCAGTCTGGATTTGAATCTAAGATACATGGTTCCTGAGTCCATATTAAGTATTAACCTCTTAGCTGTGTTTGAAAATTATTTTTATTATGAGCCAAAATAAAATTACAAGAACATGGTAGACAAGGAAAGTTTAATAGAAAATTTGAGTAGATTTTCTTCTCCTATGACCAGAATCTGAGATGCGAAGATCTAGAGAGTAAGCCAATCTGCTTTCTAAACAGGTAGAAGACTATGTATTTTGAACATGAGACATTTTCTCTTGGCTATGTTAAAATGGTACAAGTTGTGGAGATTTCTTGTTTCTTGGGAGATGAATTCTCTTCAGAATATTAAAATGTACACCAAGAGGTTAGGGGAATAAAATATTCAAGGACACCATCTTGTTTCAGCTTGCCTTTCAAGAAAGTAGGACTCATGTTTACTATTTTTGTGTGTTGAATAGTGTCCTAGAAAAAAAATAGGCTACTTGCAGGTGTAACTAATTAACATGAGGTTACACGGGATTAGGGTGGACCCTAAATTCAACAGTATTCGTGTTCTTAGAAGAGGAAGCTAGACACTGAAAACACACATGGAATAATACCATGCAACAACAATCAGAAATTAGAATGAGGGGGACAGGTGTTGGCACAGTAGTAACACACTGAACCCACATGGGAAAAGGTCCTGGGTTTTCATTCCAGGATCTTCCTAAGCATGCTGGTGCACATACATTCATGTGGGTCAGGGGTAGGGAAGATCACAGCCTGAAGACCCTGTTTAATGTACCTGTCTCTCTTTCTCTCATCTCTTTCACTCTCTCATAGAAGAAATAAATAAACCCAAAAAAGAAAGAAAAGAAATTGGAGTTATACATTTACAATTAATGCCAAAGATAGCAACCTGTAGAAGCTAAGACTGGCATGAGACTGACACTGCTTTTGAACTCTGTAGAGTTAATGAACCTTGACGATACTTTGATTTCAAATTCCTAGCCTCCAACACTTTGAGAAAACAGATTTCTATTGATTTTTTTCTTAATCACTTATTTATTTTTACATCTTTCCACAAACATTTACATTACATATCAAAAATGTTGGTTCATACTCCATTGTTCTTGACAATTAATAAACAACTTTCAAAATTAAAATAAAATGAATTTCAAAGATACTTTTCAAAATATTTGTTATAATTTTATGACTCTATAATAGTAGAGAGTATGGTTTTAAATATTTTTGAGAAAATATTTATATTTAAACTACTTAAACTGTTCAAAAGTAAACACCCAGCACACGATTCCCATGTAAACCTTCTTAATTCAGCCCTACCTACCAGTATTCTCTGATATACCATAAGCTAACAGAGATCAGTCTCTTTTTCTTACTTCAAAGTCTTCCTCTAGGTAATCTTCTGTTTGTGGCTACTCTTTTGCAATCTCTACTGATTGCAATGCTGTGCTGAGAAAGTCCAGGTTATTTTATGATATGAATTCTTTCATACAGTTTTTCTAATCCTCTATACCAGGCAGAACTGTTAATGGTGCCAGACCATCTTTCCAAGAGATTCTGTTGACTTATTGAGGTCTACCTTAATTCCATAGTCTTTTTTTTTTTTTTTTGCTATAGGGCGCGTGCACTCGCCAGACAGACAAAAAGAGACAGAGAGACAGAAAGCGAAAAATCACCCCTCAGGGGGGATGGCCACACCGCAATCCCTTCTCCTCCATTCTCCTCTCGGGATCTTGGGCACGCACACGCTCCTGGCATGAGTTTTAAGCCACTGGGTCGACTACATGGGAGTCCAGCGACATAGCCATTACGCTAACTGCTGGTCCCAATTCCATAGCCTTTTTAATCTTCAGATGACATTCCAGTCAAAGTCCTGTCCAATAATGAGTATTTCTAATTTCTGATTCAAGGTAACAGGCATTATTAAACATTTGCAAATAAACATTCTGCCACAAAATAAGAATATTCCCAAACATTTTCCAATTCCAGAGGGGTCAGGAAGGGAGAAGGGTTTATGTTTCCATTTAAAGAAACAAACAAAAAGAAAAAGAAAATTTTTAACAAATTGCTGAACCTATCAACAGTTCAAAAGAAAGCAAAATCCTTAAATTGAGAAAACAAAGCATAGTAAAAAAAATCAGTAATGTTTTACTCAAAAGTCATAAAATTCCATTTCAAAAGGTCCGTCTTATGTAATTAATCTCTCTTTTGTTGAATTTTCAGTGTTACTGTGGTCCGATCTTTCCATTTAAATCCTGGAAGTTAAGATTTAATGTTATTATTGGTAATTCTTGTCCCTAGCATTAAGTTGGTAATTTTCTTGTTGCTCGCTTATTTTCTTATTGTTCTCTTATTTATACATGTGTGTCTTTTGTTTTCTTGATAAAGCACTCCTTTCAGAACTTCTTGAAGAGCTGGTTTGGTGTTGGTCAATTATTTCAGGCTTTGTTTATCTGAGAATTTTTTTTTTTTTTTTTTCCCCATATGAAGGATAATCTTGCCAGGTATAGCTGGGTTTAGTATTCTTGGCTGAAACTGTTTTTCACTTAACACTCTGAATATTCTTTCCTTGCTCTCACTGTTTCTTATGAGAAATTCTATGTTAGCTTGATGGGATAACCTTAATAAGTAACCTGATGTTTCTTTTTGCCAATTTTAGTATCTTTTCTATAGATCTGGCCAATCTGGCTATAATGTGCTTTGGAGAAGATCTTCTTAGGTTGATTCTATGAGGGATCCTTTGTGTTTCTTAGGTCTGGATATTTGAATGCTTCTCTGTATCTGGAAAGTTTTCTTCCAGGAATTCATGGAATAGATTATCAATGCCCTTACTAGTTTCTTCACCTTCTAGGATATCAATTGTTTGGCTGTCTGGGTGCTTAATGGTATCCAGTATTTCTCATATAGTATTTACATTTTGGTTTTTTTTTTTCAGTTTTTTGGTTATTTTTTTTTCTAGGGCAGAGGTTTTGTCTTCAACATCCGAGATTCAATCATCTGCATGGACTAAACTGCTTTTAACACCTTCAATGGAGGTTTTGATTTCCTATATTGCAGCCTTCATCTCTAACAGCTCCATTTGATACTTTTTATGGTATGTGTTTCCTCTTGCAGATCATGCAAGAACTTCCTCACCTCCTAGAACTCATCTCTTTTCTCTTGCATCTTCTGGAGTTCATTGTCTCTCAGTTCTTGCACCTTATTCAGTTTAGTTACTATGAATATTCTGAATTCTCTATTGGACACTTCCACAAATTCCACTGTACTGTCTGTGGATGATGAATGATTGTTCTTTTCTTTCAAGATAGAGAATATTTTCTTTGTTTCTCATATCTCTTGTGCCTCTGTGGTGATCTCTGGCTATCTGCTGGATTATACATGTCTCCCTAATTTCTGGGATTTAATTCTCAGCTTTCAGAGGTGTGTGGGAGGAGGTGATCCACAATCTCTCTGTAGTTCTGTTTCCCTTATGCTCACCAAGCAACCTGCACTTTTGACTTTGGAACTGGATGTTACAAAGGCCTCACAGTTTCAAGGGATTAGGTGCACCTGATCTGAGTTGCAGATTTTTCAACAGAAAGTCCAGAGGCATGTGGGAGGAGAGAAACCACGTTCTCTCTGCAACTCCATTCTTCTCCCTGCTGCTCTCTCTGCAGTCTATCTTCTCTGAATTTTAGTTATTTTAAATCTGAGGTGTGTCTTGGTGTGTTCAGGGACCAAGGCTCTAAACTCCTTATTTTAGACCCTGGCTTCTGTCTGAATGTTTCAAGGTTCTAGAAGATAGGGTTTAGAGCATAGCTTCAGTCACCTTGGTCCCTGAACACGCCAGGACACACCTCAGATTTAAATGGCTTCTGCGTGTTTCAGGGGTCTACAAATTTCTACTATTTTAAATAAGCTAGCATGTTTATGGTAATCTGCTATGGCACTGCTAGGATATTAATACATCATCTCTCAGTTGGTCACCATTCAGTATTGGTGATGGTTCATTGCTAAATATAATTAAATTTGTCTTTGTCTCAATAGCTATGTTTGAAGAAGAAAGTGGCTACTTTTATGCTCTGTGGTTTACTTCATACAAAAAAAATTCATTGTGCCTACTTTGAATCTAAAAGATAAGTAAAATAAAAAAAAAACCCACAGAATTCTAAATGAGGAACTGATTCATTAAGTGAAATATGGAATCCAACAATAAAGATAAATATATATGAGAAAATAAAAATTGTTCTACCAGGACTGTGACCTATTACATAAAATGGTAAATAAGAGTACCGTATGGGTGAGCTGTATGGATAGGTAGACTTCAGGAGATTTTATAAAATGTACATTAGAGAGTTTGATCATAAAATCCTAAAATGTTTGCAACTTCTAGTTTATTATTGCTATTACATATTTTGCTACCAAGATTAGCAGAGAAATACTCAAGATGTAAAGCATTTGTTACCTGTTTCAAGAGGATTAGAACAAAAGAGGAGAACAAAAGCAGGTAACTAAGGAGGTTGTTGTCCACTTCAGAAGGGGCAGAGAACATCTCTGGGGTTGGTGACAGAGAAACATATGGTAGGGGTGTGTGTGTGTGTGTGTGTGTGTGTGTGTGTGTGTGTGTGTGTTTTGGTCTGACAAAGGAACCAACATTCATAATATTAAGTTCCTTTGGCTATTACTTATATCCAGGGAACCAGATGGCATATGGCTAGTGTAAGAGGAATTTTTTTTTCTCTACTTTATCTTTTGTTCTCACTTTGCTTCCGTTTCTTTTCCACTCTCCTATAGCCAAAATATTTTTTTTTCCTATTTCATTCTTCTCTCTGGTTCTTCCTTGACTCACCAAATTCATGAATCTTATTCTTGATAGAATAAAGAGGAAAGAAAAGAAAAAAAGAAGGAAGCACTAGACTTATCCAGGACAGCAGGTCAGAGACTAAGATGATTGCTAAATTTGGAGAAAAGATGCAGACAATTTTTTTATCCTCAAGGAGTTCACCTTAATGTGATGTGTATATGTGTGTGTGTGCATGTGTGTGTGTGTGCATGTGTGTGTGTGTGTGTGTGCATGTGTAGATAGAAAAGGGGAGAGAGAGAGAGAGATAGAAAGAATTAAAGAGTTGTGAAAATTAATTGAAGATATAGAATGAGTCCAGTGCATTCAGAGTCATAATTACAGCCCTAAACTAACTATGAAGTCTTATCAACTAGATAAACTTGTAAACATATAGGAAAAGACTTCCTTATTTAAAATGATCTACTAAACTTTTTATTTTGTTATTCCTATAAAGAAAGAGGATAAAGCTTAATCACAGTATATCCTTTTTTTCCCAAAAATAATTTAAAATGCATAACAAAATATCAAACCATTCTAGAGAAATCATGAAATGCCATCACACAACAGAAAATTTGCCTGTGAAAACAATACTCTTCTTTCCTCTTGTTATACGGAGGTCTGCAGTCAGCTTCCCAGCTGTAATTCTCTCCGACACCAGGGATATTAAGAATGTGAAGAAAATGCTCGAGTAGATTATAAATAATAGTGTGAGATGCAGTGAATTATATTTTCTAATAATTGGCATTACATTATAGGACTGAGGAAAAAAAAGATGAAAGCCAAGAGAATGTGAATGCAGAAAATCAAGGATTTCTCATCTGCTCTCAGGAGTGGGAGTGGGAGCAAGTGAGGAAACTAAAGAAACAAACAGAAAGAACAAATAGACAAAGGGTGAGGGAGAAAAGAAAGAAAGAAAAAGAAAGAAAGAAAGAAAGAAAGAAAGAAAGAAAGAAAGAAAGAAAGAAAGGAAGGAAGAAAGAAAAGAGAAAGAGAAAGAAAAAAAGGGAGGGAGTATAAGAATGAAGGTAAGTGGATAGATGCTAGGGAGAAAACAAAGGTAAAATAGAGAAGAAAGTAAGAAAGAAGAAATAAGACCAATACTAATTTTTGGGGTTGGTACTGATACTATGTCACTCATCTGAGTAAAATGGACTAAAGGACAGAGAAATGCAGCTGGGCCTATAGAGATAAGGGTGTGTCTGTCACCCAGGGAAGTAATTCCAGTTTTCGTGGGGTGAGTAATTGCAAACGCGCCTTCCCCTTGAAAATAAAGAGGACAAACACATATATGTTTATTAATAGCATATTCGGTGCCTTTATATCGGCTTCCATTATATGAAATTACTCTAATGCTAACTCCTAGGAGACAATATCATGATGACTGAGAGAAGATCTATGTTCAGTCTCTACTTAACTTGTAATACCCATTGTTCAGACTTCTCCAAAGCAATTTCACCTCCCTGTGATTTTTGGGAGTATATAACAAGACAGTACATAGTATTTTTAAAAATGTAAAGCACTATCCCTCTCGGGATTTCAACACATCTTGAGAGATACTTACTTGGGAGAATATTCCTCTTTTAACAAAAGAGAAAAGACATTACTTGTTTATGGAGGCATTGTGAAATGAAGTGTTAAAGCAGGTACATAAAAATTTTAAGGCCTGAAAACACACTACAAAGGAGAAAAAAGGGTGTTTTTGTGAGCAGGGGTTGGGAAATTATTTATCTGGATTGTTTGTCTACATAGTCAGTCTGACCAAACAAAGGCTGCACTTATTGCAGATTACCTGATACAGCCTGGAGCTGAGGTGCAGAGGAAACAAGCATGGCTTTTCAATGGTGTCCAATAGGGACAAACCTTCACTCTAGCTGACTTCTAAGGTTAAAGAGAACAGAGAGAAAAGCAGCAAAAAAGATAGCAGGAGTCAAGAAAGAGGGGATAAAGAGAACAAAGAAGTCCAGATGAGGGAAAAGAATAAAGGGGGAAAGTAAAGCCAGGGAGGGTGAGAAGATGAGGTTATAGCAGAATAAGAACAGAAAATAAAGAAAATGTGAGACAAAAATGAGAGCTCGGCTTACCAGTTCCGTATAAACATTTTCTCAGAAATTGAAGTACCACATCAAACTAACACTCATGTTCACCTCCAACATAGACTACCATTCACAATGAGATCCCTCTTTAATTTTCCAATAATTCATGGTACTGTTTAATCATTACAGGTCCTTAGCCAGAAGGAACACATGTATGAGTAGAGCTCCACTTCTATAGGTTGTCAAAATCATTTCATTTTTGTCACAACAGTGGGCAACACAAAGGGACTAGGACTTAGAGTAATATAGAAGGCTTCTTCAAGCTCAAATGCTTTGTTCTAACTGCTACTATTTCTGGACCAATAGATCTGTGGCTATTTAAGTGGTAGATTTCTGAACATATCTAAAAGACAATCAAATGATATAAATGACTAAAAATTTTTCTCAGTAACCTAGTCATGAATTTAGAACTTTCACTGGATTCTCTCCAGTCTTCTCACTTCCCCTCTCACATTCATATACACACACCAATTCCAACGTATTACGTCTTTAATCCTAGGGTCAATTAACAAAAAATAATAAAGCGCACTACTGTAGATTCTGATAGAGCCAAGGCTGTGCAAGAACAGAGCAGAACCACATGCAGGAACTGGTGATGAAATGAATGAAATGAATGAATGAAATGAATCTGTAGTGCCAAGAACATTTGGGCACCCGCTCCAAGCTGGCTTCTTCCTTGCTGGCAGAACTCTACTTTAGTTCAGGTGTCAAGAGCCACATGCTTTATAGAAAATGTTCCTTTCTCAGTTCCAAGGTAGGACTTTATTTATTTATTTATTTTTAGAATTATTTTATTTATTGGTTGAATGATTTCACATGAGTTTTGCCAGAGAAAGAGAGTGAAGGAAGAAAGAAAAGAGAAAGAGAAAGAAAAAAAGGGAGGGAGTATAAGAATGAAGGTAAGTGGATAGATGCTAGGGAGAAAACAAAGGTAAAATAGAGAAGAAAGTAAGAAAGAAGAAATAAGACCAATACTAATTTTTGGGGTTGGTACTGATACTATGTCACTCATCTGAGTAAAATGGACTAAAGGACAGAGAAATGCAGCTGGGCCTATAGAGATAAGGGTGTGTCTGTCACCCAGGGAAGTAATTCCAGTTTTCGTGGGGTGAGTAATTGCAAACGCGCCTTCCCCTTGAAAATAAAGAGGACAAACACATATATGTTTATTAATAGCATATTCGGTGCCTTTATATCGGCTTCCATTATATGAAATTACTCTAATGCTAACTCCTAGGAGACAATATCATGATGACTGAGAGAAGATCTATGTTCAGTCTCTACTTAACTTGTAATACCCATTGTTCAGACTTCTCCAAAGCAATTTCACCTCCCTGTGATTTTTGGGAGTATATAACAAGACAGTACATAGTATTTTTAAAAATGTAAAGCACTATCCCTCTCGGGATTTCAACACATCTTGAGAGATACTTACTTGGGAGAATATTCCTCTTTTAACAAAAGAGAAAAGACATTACTTGTTTATGGAGGCATTGTGAAATGAAGTGTTAAAGCAGGTACATAAAAATTTTAAGGCCTGAAAACACACTACAAAGGAGAAAAAAGGGTGTTTTTGTGAGCAGGGGTTGGGAAATTATTTATCTGGATTGTTTGTCTACATAGTCAGTCTGACCAAACAAAGGCTGCACTTACTGCAGATTACCTGATACAGCCTGGAGCTGAGGTGCAGAGGAAACAAGCATGGCTTTTCAATGGTGTCCAATAGGGACAAACCTTCACTCTAGCTGACTTCTAAGGTTAAAGAGAACAGAGAGAAAAGCAGCAAAAAAGATAGCAGGAGTCAAGAAAGAGGGGATAAAGAGAACAAAGAAGTCCAGATGAGGGAAAAGAATAAAGGGGGAAAGTAAAGCCAGGGAGGGTGAGAAGATGAGGTTATAGCAGAATAAGAACAGAAAATAAAGAAAATGTGAGACAAAAATGAGAGCTCGGCTTACCAGTTCCGTATAAACATTTTCTCAGAAATTGAAGTACCACATCAAACTAACACTCATGTTCACCTCCAACATAG
Source organism: Tupaia belangeri chinensis (assembly GCF_000334495.1). Classification (NCBI taxonomy): domain Eukaryota; kingdom Metazoa; phylum Chordata; class Mammalia; order Scandentia; family Tupaiidae; genus Tupaia; species Tupaia belangeri. Next base: position 1,718,911 of record NW_006160212.1, read on the forward strand.
ACTACCATTCACAATGAGATCCCTCTTTAATTTTCCAATAATTCATGGTACTGTTTAATCATTACAGGTCCTTAGCCAGAAGGAACACATGTATGAGTAGAGCTCCACTTCTATAGGTTGTCAAAATCATTTCATTTTTGTCACAACAGTGGGCAACACAAAGGGACTAGGACTTAGAGTAATATAGAAGGCTTCTTCAAGCTCAAATTCCAACCTGATGCTTTGTTCTAACTGCTACTATTTCTGGACCAATAGATCTGTGGCTATTTAAGTGGTAGATTTCTGAACATATCTAAAAGACAATCAAATGATATAAATGACTAAAAATTTTTCTCAGTAACCTAGTCATGAATTTAGAACTTTCACTGGATTCTCTCCAGTCTTCTCACTTCCCCTCTCACATTCATATACACACACCAATTCCAACGTATTACGTCTTTAATCCTAGGGTCAATTAACAAAAAATAATAAAGCGCACTACTGTAGATTCTGATAGAGCCAAGGCTGTGCAAGAACAGAGCAGAACCACATGCAGGAACTGGTGATGAAATGAATGAAATGAATGAATGAAATGAATCTGTAGTGCCAAGAACATTTGGGCACCCGCTCCAAGCTGGCTTCTTCCTTGCTGGCAGAACTCTACTTTAGTTCAGGTGTCAAGAGCCACATGCTTTATAGAAAATGTTCCTTTCTCAGTTCCAAGGTAGGACTTTATTTATTTATTTATTTTTAGAATTATTTTATTTATTGGTTGAATGATTTCACATGAGTTTTGCCAGAGAAAGAGAGTGAGAGAGGGAGAGTTAGAAAGCAAGCTGCCAGGTCCGGGACTCGAACCAAGGTAGCCCATGTGGAAATTCCAGCACCTTAACCACCACTTCACCTGCTGGCCCCAAGGTAGGACTTTCTCATGTTAGTGAGCCTATATAACACTAACTGGGGACACATGCTATCAGTTTCTGTGTCTTTGATCTTCAATAAGAGCTACAAAAAGGGTCATATCCTTTCTCCACTTCTAGACTTTGACCGTAATTGTCTAAGCTTGCGGTCTCTGGATCTATGGTAGTCATCTTGCAAACAAGAGGGCAGACCTGAGAGTGAAAGCTGACATCTTGAAAATGGAACAGCAAATATGAATCATGGCTCATTAGTCCTAAAAATTCCTTCTTACAAGCTTCCACCATTCTTGGAAATGAGGATAATAAAAAAATTCTTTATATTTTCCTTCTAGTCCTAGTTGGGTTTCTGTTATATCAGCTAAGAATACTCTAAATGGTATAAATTTCTATCATGAAATATATACTTATATATTTATATATTTATGTATATACACACACACATATATTTATGGTAGTATATTTTACATACACATATATCATTTTTATCAATGCTTTGAGTAATCTTAACTGATCACAAAAAGAAAATATGGAGGCAAAAAACAGAATGGGAAAGAAATACTCATGAAGAAATACACAAATGGGAAAAATAAGAAAAAAAAAGAAAAAGGTATATTTTTGATGAAGTTCTTAGAGAAACTCTGTAGGAGTAAGATTGAATTAATTGGTATTGAAAAGGAAGGATATCTAATTTTCTGAATGAAAGCAGATTAAAAATTACTATTAAGCTATATCCAAACTTGTGAAAGTAGGAAGATGACGGCTTTTTTTAAATTTATAATCAACTGCATTTTCTTGCTAAAATGCAGAGTAAAAATGTTATATGGAAGAGATTGAAGTCAGGTTTGATGTTTACTGTACTGATACTAGTACTACCAGTTTCTTTTTTTTTTCAGAAATATTATGATACTACTAATGATTTTTTAGGAAAATTGATGAAAGGAATAAGAAGCTGAACAAAAGAATTGGTAGAGTTGAGTTGTAGGTTTTGTTGAACACCATTGCTTGTTGGTAACCATGAAGGTTATAGTTGAAGAATTTCTTAAAAGTCATTCAGTAAACTGAGTTGAGGAGCTGAGAAGATGGACTAACTGACTGAATCAATTTGGAAGTGTTCTGGGGCAGAGCTGCTGGAAATTTTTGAGTGGAATATGCTGTCAAAAATCCTGGTGTCCTTTTCCTTTGGACAGAAGATACGTTAACTCAATAGTTTTCTCATTCCAACTTGTTTAAATTGTATAAATCTTGAAGTAAAATTGATAATCTGAGAGGGTATTTTTTGGAGTCACCAAATGTATTTCTCTATGTATAAAAAACATTAAGAACATTCTCTTATATATAAACTTTTGTACTTTTTTCTTTGAATGGAAGACTTTTATATTAGGAAGAGAACAGCATTTTAAAGGAAGTAAATTATTATGCAAAATGCTATTTTTCAAAACAAATAAAATAATACTTTAAATAAAGGAGCATCTGATGACCATTTACATTTCTTTTTTTTACCTCTGTGTGATCCACCAGTCACGTTCTTCAAACATGAGTGCATCAATGAACACAGCTTTATATAAAACTAAAGAGTAAACTTATATTGATTAACTAAGTCAAGCTGTCAAACGATTTAAGATAATTTGTAATAAGAGCAGCCTTATAAATAAAATTACTGATTGCTAACATGCTATCAATCAAGGACTTCTATCTGTATTCTCACTGATCTACACAACAAGCTATTCCATCATTCAATTATTTCTAACCTAAGAATGGCAGGCCCTAGGGGGTCCCAACTTTACTGGACTCTCTGGTAGCTGATCAAATCTGTGTTTCAATTTCAAGCTTCGATATCATCCAGAATGACCTACGTATGAACAACCAACTGGCAACATCTCCTGAAGCTTGGCCTAGGCTAAATACTAATTCTTCACATATTTGTGTACTGCAGTATTGTCCTAATCTAGAATACTCCACGTCAAAAAATACACGTGTCATTGTCCCTTCCTGTAACCCAGTAATAAAAGAAAGACAGAAATTCTGAAGCTGGCTTCATGAAAGGTTTAAAGAGGGAAATAAGGGGTTATTGTGTGATACTCTGTAAACTGAGTAATACCACAGAATGTCACCTTTTTCCCTGAGGAAAAAAGAAAAGGACATTTCTTGAAGGTTCTCCCAATCAACTTTGACAAGCGAAGTAGTGATAGTACATCATTAAAGATGAGCAATTGACAAAAGCCAAGCCTTTGCTGCTGGCTGTAGTATTTCAGCAGCACAGATTTAAATGTTACTGGTCTCAGGGTCAGCGGTATCCAAAAAATGGCTATGGTTACAGAGAAACCTTTTAGTGAACATGCAGACTGTGTTAATCAGGCTCAATCTGACAGTGGTGATTTTAGTCAATGTAATCCACAGCTGTTCCAAATGGGAAGAATTTCGTGGGAGGTTACCCCATCTTGGTTTTAGCAGGACACCTGAGCTACCTTGCTCTGGTAGTAAATTGAAAGAAACATCTGTCAAGTGTTTTCCTTGGTGTCCCAAATTCCCAAACTGTTAGCTTTTTTTTCCTGTCGTTTCTCTTTAGAGTCAATTCCCCCATTCTATTTCATCTCAGGTGCTAGAATCAACTCAGTCTCTGGGTGGAGAAAACCTAAGAAATCTGAAGTCAGTAGCTTATTATGTCAGCAGTTCAAGACCAAGTACACCTCATTAATGATTCTTCCTTCCTAGAAGAATTAAATTCTTACAACATAATTATAACTAAATTGTAGCATTATACCCTTGATCCACTAGCACAAATCATTGCTCACTTCTTTGGCTGAGAATCCTGCTTATGAGCCCCGAATATCTCTTTTTTGTTATTTTTTTGAAGAGAGAGAGGGAAAGTGATAAATCACCCCCCAGGGGGGATGGCCACACCACAACTCCTCTTCCTCCATTCTCCTCCTGGGATCCTGGGTACACATTCACACGTGAGTCTCAAGCCACTGGATCTGGGACTCAAACTGTGGTGGGCCATGTGGGAATCCAGCAATGTAACCACTATGACACCTGCTGGACCTAAACCCCAAATCTCTGAATTGAGAACAAATTATTTTCAACTTTCCTATTCGTAAGTGCTAATCTGTTTAGAAATTCATTGATTGTCCACTGCTGATATTTGTTTATTCAAAAATATCTGTTGAGCTTTTACTATTTGCTAGATTCTCTGTTGGAGCAGGGAGAAGATAAGAGAAAAACAGAAGTGAGCCAGTTTTCTTATAGCTTCCTCCCTGCCTGACCCTTTCTTAATCTCCATCCTCCTGCCAGCCATAGACCAGACTTACTTGACAACTGTCTCTGGCGTCTGACTCAATTTCCCACAATGCTGCTCTCAACCGGTCGGGTCATAAAGTGAATGTTCTCTCTAGCCTGGGCTGGTTTTCTGATGCTTGAGGAAGCTGGATCCCACATGACTGACCAGGGTTCAAATATCCTGCTGGGCCTGAGTACATGGAGGCTCTAAATCCCAATAGGATGAAGAAATGGAGGCGAAGGGATTGCTGCAGGACCACACCCCATTGTGAGCTTCTTTCTCCTTCTCCCTCTCTGACTCTCTACTTTGCTCTGGGGAGTATGCATGCTTTCCGAATGCCAAATAATAATAATATTGTCTTCATACCGCACTGCTATTTATCTCTGCATCCTTGCTGATTCTGTCAGCCCACAGTCTTTTCCCCCACAGCCTTTTGTCCATACACACTAGGTTTGTGTTTGCCTTCCAACCTGACAAAACTACCATCAAATCTCTCACTTATTCAAAACAATTCAGTTGTGGGCAAGCTGACACTAAAGCGTTGCCGATTATATTCCTTACAGATTTTGGCATTTAACAGAGAGGGTAAAAATAAAAACTTTTTTACTAGGCAGTAAACTCTCCACAACTGAATATTCACGTCGTTCATGGATCAGCAAACACCCCAGTTTGTCTGTAATTGAAAAAAACATTTGGCACATTTCTATTAAAAAACCTTCCCCTTCATGAATGTTTAAACAAATTAACTCAAACAAGAAGCAGTGATATGCATATCAAAAACAATTCTTAAACCTGAACTCAACTAAAGCTAGGGGAAATCGGTGTGCTGGCAGGTATTCTTTTTAAATTTCACACTAACAATTTCCATTGCCTTCTTCTTCCCCTTTTGAGCAAGTGATTTTGCTTTTATTTTAAAGGTTGTTACAACTCTGGTCATAGCTAAAACCCTTTTGGTTTCCTAAAAATTGAGGGTGACTTTGCATGTACATAGTAAGATTAAGCTAGATCATTTTACTGACTAATGCGCATAGGATTCTCTCACTAGTAATTAATAGGGTAACCTAAATGCCCGTGGAAGGGCCCGTCTGAAGTGCATACCCAGTGAGACTGATTCTTGCATAACTACAGTGTTGCTCATTCTGGTGGTTGGTCTACTGTCGATTTTGCCTCCAAAAGGTCTGTGACTTTGGGCAAGCTACCTCAGGTATAGCCTTAGTCTCTTCCTCTGCCAGTTGAGGTAGGATGACCTCCATTGACCCTAACAAACAGTCAACTTCTCTTTTGCTTTTAACCCCACTAACTAAATTGGCATATGTGGACACAGTTTAAAGGATACAGAGGTCAAACATCAAAGTAAGACAGGCGTTTAAGATTTAGGAGTTCCTCCGATGCTCTATTAATAGATAGCAAAAATCTATATATCCTCCGCTCCAGAGGGAGCACATCCTCTGGGATCATAATCAGAAATATTGATATACTTCTCTTCTTTTTGAGATTTGGATACTGGAAACTACATCTGACCATTCCACAGACTGAGTGTCCTTCGTCTGGGACTTACATATTCAGAGGGGTCTTATTTCTAGGAAATACCTGATGAAATTGCCAGCCTTTAATAAGACATATTAAACACAGTTAAATTTCAAAATTTTCAAAAAAGAAAGAAAAGAAGGAAAGAAGGAAGAAAACGAAAGGAAGTGGAGAAAAAGACGGGCAGAAATGACAGAGATAGGTAGAAAAAAAGGAAAGAAAGGTGAATGATGGAAAGAAAAGGAAAATGAGAAAAAGTAACAGGATAAAACACCCTGATCTTAGAGACTTCGGGGTAGGTGTGTAAATTAAGTTTTTACAACCACAATTATACTAACAACAAAAATTCCTGCCCAATAAATAAACAGAATAAAACAATTTTTTTCAATGTCAAATATTTTAATGGAGATTATTGTTAATCTTGACAACAATTTTAGTTCCTTCATACAAGGGAACTTCAAAAAGTACATGGAAAATGAAATTAAAATATGAGTTTATTTTGGTGCAAAACATTTTGAAATTCATGCACAGATATTTCAATGTATGCATTTTTCATAAACTTTCTGAGACTGCTCGTATGTCTTACACCAAACTCCCTCCTTTTCAACACTACTGTCTCTGAGCTGGTTTAGGTCCTCATTACCTTTTACTTAAATTATTGTTGTAACTTCATAAAGGTATCCTCTCTCTTGTATTATTCCTTTGCATTCTAGCTTTCAGTACACCAGAAAACATCTTAGTGGAAATAGTGATCAAAAATTCTCATTGGTTCCACATTGTCTATGGATAATGCCAGAGATAGAGCCCTGGCTCCAAGTCCTGCATAAACAGCCCGAGGCTACCTATCTAGCTTTTCTCCTAACATGACATTCTTTCTAATTGTGATCTTTCCATATACCTGCACAAGAGTACCTCCATTTCCATTGCTCATGCTTTCTCTTCCCTGTCTTGCCCAGAATTATATCCAGAATTACCTCTACATTTACTCATTCTCTTTTACATCCATCAATGGCCTGCCCACCTTTCAAGGTTTTATCAAAATTCTCTGCTCTCCAAAAGTCTTCCCAGAGCTGGGAACCAGCAGTTAGCATAATGGCTATGTCGCTGGACTCCCGTGTAGTCGACCACGGTTCGTGTCCCGGACCCGGTGGCTTAAAACTCACGCCGGGTGCGTGTGCGTGCATGCCCAAGATCCCGAGAGGAGAATGGAGGAGAAGGGATTGCGGCGTGACCATCCCACCTGGGGGGTGATTTCTTGCTTTCTATCTATCTATGTCTCTCTCTGTCTGGCAAGCGCATGTGCCCTATAGCAAAACCTCTCAAAAAAAAAAAAAAAAGTCTTCCCAGAGCCCCAACCTGTGCTCATTTGACTCTTCCTCTTCTGTTTTCTCATGTTGTCTGGTTGTAGCTTTATTAAAGCATTTGTCTTGGTCCACCTTGGATCATAGGCACTTACATATGTCTGCCTCCCACTCTAGAACAAATACTACTAAGTGAGAAGATGGCATCTAGATCATCTCAGTATTCCCTCCTCTATTCACCTCCATCCAGCTGCATCAGCCCATTGACTTGCCTCTTACAGCAATAACATAATTGTAGTCTTTTCTGGTGTCTGGATTTTATATCGAATACACCATTTACTTTTCAAAACAACACTAACTGGAATGGCATTATGGTCTTGAAAAAGCAAACCAGTCTAGGGGGCAGATCATCTGGGCTTGTTTCCCAGTTTTGTCGCGAACTAACTTGTGTGATTTTAGCCAAGTTCTGCCTATTTCTGATCCTATAAAAAGAAGAGGTTGGACTAGCTCCGCATTTCCAGAAGTATGTTCCATAGCACACCATTCCTACAGGATGAACTGTCTACCAGAGAAGATGTTGTGTTCAAATAAATTGGAAAAACTCAAATTAAATATCCTCCTTGTAGAGATTTTTTTTTTTTTGGAGAGGTTTTTGCTATAGGGTGCATGCACTCGAGAGACAGACAGAGAGAGACATAGAGACAGAAAGCGAGAAATACCCCCCAGGGGGGATGGTCACGCCGCAATCCCTTCTCCATTCTCCTCTCGGGATCTTGGGCACGCATGCACACGTGCCCAGCATGAGTATTAAGCCACCAGGTCTGGGACGCGAACCCCGGTCAACTACGTGGGAGTCCAGCGATATAGCCATTATGCTAACTGCTGGTTCCCCCTTGTAGAGATTTGTACTATACCAGGGTTTTTCAAACTATAGGTCATATAAAATTAACAGGCTATGAAATTAATTGTTTCAATGAATATTTTTAAATAAAGTAAAACAAAATATATTAGAGGCAATTACATTGTAGGAATAGCATTGCATCATGACATTCTTGTGTACAGATGTGTGTGTGTGTGTGTATGTGTGTACACGTGTGTGTATTTCTCTTATTGAAGGTTTTGGCAAAACATGATTTAGAACACTGCATGCTCAACTAGTGTGTGCAAGGCTCTAAGTTATCTTGAGTAAACAGTCCATTCAACTATTTTATTCTAATCTATTCAAAATTTAAATATTATCCCAATGTACACATGACCATTTTGTTCCTCTTGGTATAACACTTACAGACATTTCTCAAAGTATGATGGTTCCAATAAACACACACTGGAGAACAAATGTTGGCTTACATGCTCTTCAAATTTCTTTATCATCTGTACTCATTCTGTGGCTTGAGGAATAAGCACCTGTTATGGGACAGCACTATGACTTGCTAAATATGGAGACATGAAGTCCCAAGATCATCAGTTTGCAGGACAGTGATGTGTAGTTCCAGTCTTGAGTCCCAAGGCTGGAAAACCAATTGTGTAAGTTCAGAGGCTCAAGACTTAAGAGCACATGTTTCAAGGTGAGTTTTCCATGAGTTCTAGAGTTAGGTTGGGCAGTTTGGATGGAATGAATGCTTGTTGTGATCAGCTGATGGTTCAGCATGGCCATGTTCTCCAGGATGACTTTCCTTTCTTGGCAATTGATAATGCCTGTTTCTTCACCTGTGAGTTCAGGCTGCTGGAGCATCAGCATACACATGCTGGAGGAGGTGGGGAATATGGAGAATTGTTCACACAAAGGGAACTGGGACTTAAAGCACCTCCTGAGCAGGGCTGTGTAACCCTTCCACTTACATTTCTTGGTTCAAGACAAAGCTCATGGCCCTGCCTAACATCCAAGAGGACAGGGATTTGCCATACTAATGTAAGATAATCCAAAGAGGTGAGAACATGGGGATGGAAGGCTCTTAGAAGGTGGTATATAACAGCAGCTCTGAAGCAGGCCACCTTGAAATTCCAGAATAAAATAATCTTGAATGCCCTCTAACTTTTTTCTTTACTTTTCTTCTCTCATTATTAATAAAAATATTTTCCCTAATACTTCCTGAACAATTATTTTTTTTTTAATTGGCAGAGGGTGTGTGCACTTGCTATAGATAAACAGAGAAAGAGAGGGAGTGCGGACAAAGTACCCCTCAATGGGATGTGGTCATGTCACAAATCCCTTCTCCATTCTCATGTTTTGCCAAAACTTTCAATAAGAGAAATTCACATGTGTCAGAATTTTTTTGTTTATTTGTTTGTTTTCAATTTTGCAAGAGGGCATGTATACTCACTAAAGAAGAACAGAGAGAGAGAGAGAGTGAGAAAGCAACCCTTTAGAAATAGTCACACTGAAATTCCTTCTCTATTTTTCCCTCCTTTTGTGATTTTGGGCACACATACACATGCACACAGTGTGTTTTTCAAGATGTAGAGTTGGGGTCTGGAACTGCAGTCAGCCATGTGGGTCCCAGTTCCCTTTAACCACTAAGCTATCAGGCTAGCCCACATAACTTCTTACGAAGAAAGGTAAAGATATCTAACTTTGATCCATGAAAGACTCCCTTACTCTTTCAGGGCAGAATGTGGCTTGTAGTGGCTGATGAGGAAAGCAAAGTTTCACATATCTGGCAGACTCAGAACACATGTCCTCTCCTCCTCTTCTCCCCACACCCATGGTGCTCTGAATGTTTGCTCTTTCCCCATGAACTATAGGAAAAAAACAAGTCACAAGGTATGTTGAGAGGGAAAGAATGTTGTCCAGGCAAGGAGGAACTAACCAATTCTACATTAGCTTTGAGTCAAAGGAGAATGACAATCATACCGACAAGTTATAGCAGAGGCAAAAGAATGGACAGGTACCAAAGGGAAATGAGCTATTGGGCTTTCATACAAGGGTTCAGGAACCCAGTGACTTAAAGGTCGGCTGACCCCAGCACTTTTTATATGAATGTAAAACTTAATGGATGAAGTTATCATGTCTCTAGATAATTTCATTTCCACTTCGAGCTCGCTCTCTCTTTTCTTTTCTCTCTCCTATTCTGTCCCTCCTTCCCACCCTTTCTTTGCCCTCCACCATTGCTCACATTTTACAACTTTAGAAAAAAAAAATTGTACCACTTTGATTTCAATACAAATCATGCCAATAAAGGGTAAACTCTCAGTATTAACTTCAAAAATCTACAGAAATTGATTGCTTGTTTTTTCTTCATTTCTGTTTGATTGTCCCCCTCCCGAAGAGAAGTATTATAAATAAATACAGATTTAATCTCCAGAATCTACCACCAAGGGGAAATGTGTAGTTCAGGTGAATGGAAGAAAAGATAGACATAAAAAATAACCTCTCTGCCGATCAAACCTTTCATTTCCAAGCAGAAATAATTATAGTGATGGTCAGTGGGGAGATTTGAGCAATTTACAGAGGTATAACAGTGGCTCCTATCAACACAGTTTTATATTCAGGGCAAGGCATAGAACTCTAGGTCCTGAAGCATTGCCTATAATCTTTATTTCATTTTTAGATGTTATGCTGTAATAAAATGTAAAAAGGGAATACATAAAAAGTTATAGAGGTGGGAAAAAACATGGTTTGAAGTTGTATGGCATTTCTTGACAGGGCATGTTTCTAAGGATATGCAGAGAATAACAAATGCCATTTGAAATAAGTACACTAGAGATCTGAAACTAGATTGAAAACCCAAGTCAATTTTCCTGAGTGTCATTTGATTAGCTTTCTTATATAGAATTGAGGTTTAAACAATGCTGGGATTCTAAGTGCAGAGGTGCTTGGGAACACAGTGAGAAATGGGTTCCTCCCACCAATTTCATTCCAGTGTCTTTACAACATTATCTTTTCACATTCTTCCTGTGTTTTTGCAATAATCCATAAATGAAGCAATGTCAGAGAAAATGTGATTGATTGTGGTGAAACACGCATGCACACTCACGTGCAGTAAGTTATTTTTCTATTCCCTTTCCAATTTGTCCCACAGTTGCTCCAGGCAAATACCTGTATCCTATTGCTGGTTTTTGGAAGGAAGATAGAAACTATGTTCTCAAGCTTGAGGGGGAAGCTCTGCGCGGGTAACAAACAACTCAATTGTGCCTGATGGCTGTTTTCATATAAAGAGGAATTTTTCCCACTTTTGCCATGATGTTTATTCTGGTTTCTTGAGACAGATTAGAAAGGAAGCATAGAAAGCTTCTAGAAATTACACTTAAGAGAGCTTTCCTGGATCATTTTCCATCCTTTCCCATTCTATTTGTTTTGTCTACACTGAATGGAACAGAACATCTCTGCAGTACATTGACCACATGAACCCTTTAATCCAGGTAAAAACTGTTGATTTCATTACTGATTCAGTAGGCTTTAGTCTTGCCTTATATAAATTTCACCGGTATTTGATTAATTTCTTCCAATCCCTAGAAATCCTCGTCTGAAGGGAACTGCTCCCGGTTTCCTATCTTCACAGAAGGCACAAGTTGATCTGATAGTCTAGAAATACAAATGTGAACCAACTTTAACCGTTTAATGACCATTGGCCTATTTATTACCTCTGTCTTCTATAAGGCATTTTGGCTACTGACAGCTGGGCAGACAGGATAGTTTCTGAAGCATCTGAATTTGATCTAATGATTAGCTGAATTTGTTTTTCAATCTAAGAGACCTTCATTTTTCTGCTAGTACCACTACACCCTAAGAAATATCTTATACAACCTGAGGATGTCATGTATGTATTTAAAGCATCAAAATGCTTCTTAGACAAAGTGATTGTTTAGCAACATTCTTTCATTCCATCTTTAAAAAAAAAAATAGGTATGGCAGGTGATTTTGAATTCTGACTAGTAATAGCACCCTTGACCAGAATGGAACCTCTTGCTCATGATAAATGGACATTTCAAAGGATGTAGAATGACTGCTTGGACCCAACATACAGAGGGGAAACCAATAATCTAATATTAATATAAATAGGTTTACTTGAAAATGACTACTATAAACTCAGGCACAGGCTTTGAAGAAGGGTAGATTTCTGAGGCAAAAATGGGAAATTGAAGTTAGTGGATATTAGGGTATTTGGATTATTCTGGAAAAGAACTTCCACAGCAAAATAATTTATTTGATGAATTTGGCTACTTCTACTGAATAGATTCCAAAATAATCTTTTAATTTTCCATTTTATTTTGATTATGTATAAAACCAAAATTTAATGAGAGGGCATTTGTCCAGATATCCAATATAGTTGCCATGAGCATTCTTCATAATTAGCACAGCCTGTCTTATTCATGTGGACCATCTCATGGCTCCCAATCGAACCCTAAAGATAACGAAATCAAGTGCCCATATTGCTTGCTTAGGGATGCTTAAGTCTATTGACGTTTCTCTTAAATACATTGTCTGCATTTCCTTGTTTTCTTTCTCAGGATACCTGAAATGCATTTTATTGATGCAATTTCTAGATTAATTTCTCTATTACCATCAGCAGATTATACTTTAGGATTCCCTGGTGTAAAAATAAACTCATGCATATGCACACATATACACAGTGCCCCAACATCCACTGATAGAATCTCAGACAAAGATTTTTATTTTTAAGGAAAATCAGCCTTATGCAGCTTTTCCTAAGCTCCCCTTCAGCCAACACCTCTCATTCTATTGTCCAATATAGATTGCAAGTCCCTAGGGTAGTGTATATTGCTGAGTTCACGAGATTTCTAGAGTTTGGTTAAGCTGTAGACAAACTTCATAGATTATCTCTAGCCCATTAACAATCCTTTTGCTTTTGTTGTTTTTGTTTATACAAAAATAATCTCCACCTCCTTCTCTCTCATCCTTGCAAGCAAGGACAAGAACTCTTAATGATTTTTTCACTAATCATTCTGTCTTTCAGCAGAATGAAGAATTGTTCTTCTGGTATTCAGGATACACTCGGTTGACACTGACCCATTGCCTGAGGGTGTGTAATGAAACAAAAATCAGAGATGGTGCTAGATGGCAGCTCAGAAGGGGAAATGACACGTCTAATAACCAACAGGAATGGCTAGTAATTAGCTGAAATGACAATAATTAACAGAAATGACAAGTCTAATAAATTTTCACTTAAGTGTTGTCATATGGCATTTTGAGTTTTTAGCTTCTCATTTTAAATATTAATCTCAGTGGAGTTTACTTTAGATGAAGAGTCATATCAAGTATGGAGAAGGAAATAATTCTACACACACATTCCATCAAATTCTGTTTTATCCATTTCACTGATGCTGTGATCAGTAGAGAATAGATTAAGACTGCACATTGTCCTCCTAAAATAATATTTTGCGTGTGTACCTTATTTATGCAGCTCAGAAACATTCAGCCACAACGATCAGAAATAAAGTGATTGTTTTTAATTTTCTTTGATACCTTCAAAGATAAGAAGGTCTCACCCCTCCCCTTTTCCCCCCCTCTTCAGCAACAGACAAAGAAGGTTAAATCTTATTAGCATGTCCTATATAGCTAGTTGTAACCTAAGTGACCTGTCATGGCACTAAATGCCTACTAGAACTTTCTCTGTACTTGCAAGATGGAAATTTTATGCATCAATGCTTTTATGCATGCATCTGATTTGGGAAGTTCACTGCTTTATGGATATGAACATTGTGATCATGTAAATTGATCTACATAATGGGATTTTGTGTGTGTGCGTGCATATATCTATATGGATATGGATATATGCAAGTGTATTCTAAAAGGAAATATAATACATGAAATGTTAACTTTAATGATATGAAATGCATTAAATTCAAACTACCTTGCATGTGTATGCAGATGCATTATGTCTCTATCATTGTGCTCTGCAGGGATTTAAAGCAGAAAAAAAAATTCATCAGATACACTGATGTACCATGCTAAGTAAGAGTGCAACAAAGTACTGTTCTAGGCAATAAATAAAACCCAAGAAAATCAAGACTTATGAAGCTTTTAAGGACATCCCATAGCAAAACTATGATGGAAATCAGATTTTGTTCAGTCGTGTCCAACTCCTTTCAGGTATCCTGATTAAACTCCTTTTGTCACTAAACTATCATGTACTGATGGTCAAGAGTTCTAACATGCAGAGTTCTGATCATGAAAATGTAGGTTATGTTCTCAGCTTTGCTCTCTCCAAAATTTATTTTCCATTTTGTTTCATTATTTCAAACAATTCTAATAGTGGATTTAGTCAGAAAAACAAATGAATAAACAACTAATTCTACCAACTCTTACCTTCCTTAGACAAGCCAATGCTTTAATCTAAGTCCTAATTATAATTATATATAGTAAAAAATTGTTTGATAACCCTAATCCTAGAAATTATTTACAGGTTAATGAAACTCTAAGCAGGTTGCAGTCTGTTTATCACCTTCAAAACAGTGTTTCATGTGCTTCTAAATGACCCGAAACAACCCAGTTGTAAACTTTTCAAAACTACATTCAAATTGTCTACCTTCCTATTTTTCATCATTGTAACTGAATATAAACTCATTTCCCACCTAATAATAATGCCACTGCAGTAGACCTTGGTAATTCTCCAAAGAGAACTCTATAGACTCTTCTGAACTATGTGCTTTTTGCCACATGAAGAAAAGAGATTATGATATACAGGACAAAAGTCAAAATTAAACTAAAATGAGCATCCTTGAGTTCTAGTTCCAGACATGCCAATTTTCAAGAAAACAGCAGAATTACTAAACTGAAATTCTGTGGACTCAGTCTTGAGTTGCCATTTAATAAAGGATAATTCTATGTATCCAATGAATTTGTTCATTTGGCAAATATTCTTTTTACATCTATCTATGGAGAATCCAAAGATGAATAACAAACATTTCTTCAATTACTTTTTCTTAGCTATATAGACTATTATTAATAAAAAAAGAACAAAAGCTCAACCCAAGGCATAGTGTCTTATGCTTATGATATGGACCCTAAATGATGTAAACAATATTCAAAACATAAAATTGTATTTAAGGGCAGTGCTGGTGTCCTGGATTGGGTAATATCCCCCTAGATTTATATCCACCAGAACCTAAGAATGTGGTTGGCTCTAAATTCAATGACGGTTCTGGGGGCCAGCAGATGATGTGGTAGATAAGGGTGCTGGACTCCCACATGGCTGACCACAGTTTGAGTCTCGGACCTGGTGGCTTGCTTTCTCACTTTCCCTCACTCACTCTCTCTATTTCTTTCTGGTCAAATTAAAAAATAAAATGCATGAATAAATAAAATTAAATAAATAATTATTTAAAAAAATCAACGACTGTTCTTATAAAAAGGCCATATAAAGCCACGAATGAAAGAAAGCTAGCACATGGAAACTGGAATGATGCTGTGATAAACCAAGTAACACCAGAGACCATTAGAGGACAAAAGAAGCTAAGAAAAGACAAGAAAGGATTGTTCCCTAGATACTTCAGAGTAATCATGGCCTTGCTGACACCTTAATTTTGTACTTATAGCCCCCATAATTGTGGCAGGATAAATTCCTTCTGTCTAAAATTATCTGAGGAAAGATAAATTCCTTCTGTCTAAAATTATCTGATTTGTAGTAATTTGTTATGGTTAGAAAACTATTATAGTTAATATATTTGTTTATTTTTGATAAGTGAAGAATATATATTCTGGCCCATCAAATATCAGGCCCAGAAATATAGGATATACAGGGTTTCAATATAATTTATAATTAGCATAGTAAACATATATTTATTAAGATATATATAATAAATGGCGTCCAGCAGTGTCATAGTTAAAAGTGCTGGGCTCCCAACGGCTGACAATGACTCAATTCCCAGAAGTAGTGGCTTGCTTTCTCACTTTCGCTGTCTCTACCTGATCAAACTGGAAAATACTAATAATTATAAATAAAGTTAAATAAACTAATTACTTTATATGTATACATATATGTAATATGTATATATATGTGTATATATATAATGTATTTTGAGTACGATTACTTATTTTCTGCTTAGATATGTTTAGAAGTCCATCATATTTAGTAGTCATCAGAGGCTAGATATACTGCAGTAACAAAAGTCTGTGTTTTGAAACAACAAAGGTAATTTTTTCCTCTTGATCCATTCCATTCTGTGAAAACAGTATGCTTTTGTCTACTTTGTCTTCACTCTGCAACCGTGTCTAAAACCACTCTGAAACCGTGTCTAAAACACCAGTTGTTGTATACAACATTACTAATGCCATTGTAGAGAGAAAGGGAAAACTGCCTTCAGGTTCTAGAATAGCACCAAAATCTTTCACTTCCACCGGACAACCTTTAGGGTAGAAATAGACACATTATTCTACCCCACTGAGAAGAGGCCAAGAGTCTAAGCGAAGAGGTCCAGAATCACATAGAGAAGAGAATATATCACTACAGTGCTGGGCTCAGTATACTCCCTGATTCTGAGAATGTATCTTTTACTCCTTTTATTTCTATACTGTGAACAGTGTGATATTCAATGTATTTTATTCGTTGATAGATTGATACTTTGTGTTTGTCAGACTGACTAATCAAGAAATATATTCTATATCCCTGTAAGAGATAGTCTGTGATACACTTGTCTTGTTATTCAAGCTGACCGCAAGGTGAATGCCATTTAATAATATAGAGCCATCATGAGAAATAGCAATAAGAATACAAGATATCATAAAGAAATGTGACATAAAACATAATAAAACACTTTTTCCATTATAAACACATATTGTTTCACATTTAGAATTTTTTCACTTATATTACATTTTTAAAGGATGAGACAATTATATGCATTTATATAAATTGAAGCAATATTATCATGGAGCTTTATGTGAAAATTAATTAAATTGAGTTCTTATAGCCAGGAAAATGCAAAAAGTTGTTTTGAATCCCTTTTTAACATGACTATCAATGAATAATCATTTACCTATGTTTACTTAAAAATATGTCTAGTGTGTTGTTTTATTTTTATATCAATTTTGTCTTGTTTTTAACTAGAATATAGCATGGAGAAATGTGTTTAAGTGAATATTTTTTGAATTTTTAAAAATTTTATAAATTATTGTTATTTTTAAATGTTCTATAGGACATATGTGCTCACCAGAGCAAGACAGAGATAAAGAGAAAGTCAGAGAGAGAGAGAGAGAGAGCAAGCTGCCAGGTCCAAGATTCAAATCATGGCTGGCCATGTGGAAATCCAACGCCTTAAACACCATGCTATCTACTGCCCTAAGTGAATATTTTTAAATAAACTTAAGGACAGAATTGTACTATTAGGAGAAAGGTCCTAATAAAAACTGTAGCAGTACCACAATGGAGCACTTTGGGGACTAGACAACTTAACAGAGAAATCGCATCAGTCACTCAACAGCAATTCCAACCTACACTCATTGACTAGTGTGTCAGAATCTTCATTTGCTAATGTTCTTCCAAGGAGACACATCAATTTCTTTCCTTCATCACCTGAACTTTTTTTTTTTTTCCTTTTTTTTTTTTTTTTTTTTTGGGGTTTTTTGTTTTTGGGGCGGGGAGAGGTTTTTGGTGTAGGGTGCGTGCGCTTGCCAAAAAGACACAGAGAGATAGAAAGCAAGAAATCACCCCCCAATGAGGAATGGCCACTCCATAATCCCTTCTCCTCCATTCTCCTCTCGGGATCTTGGGCACACATGCACATGCACCCGGCATGAGTTTAAGCAACCGGGTCTGGGACTCGAACCCCGTACATGGGAGTTCAGCAACATAGCCGTTACACTAACTGCTGGTCCCAACACCTGAACTAATTTTGAAATGAGTCCAATCAACACAGGCCCCTTTCTCTAGGAACTACTTCATGTCAAATCCTGGGTTTTAATTGCCCACTGATTTCCTAGTTAAGTTGATAGTTATTAAATAAAAGTGCCATATTTAAGCTTAAAGTATTATATATTTTAGAAGAGAAATGCTTATTGTTAAGTGAAGATGTCAAGTCTTCAAAGGAATAAAACAATAATATGAAAATGATAAACAGGTAGGCAGATTTATGTGCCCATTCTTTTTACATCATACCCAATGACTGTTATTTTTTTGTATATCTAGGTTATATCCAGCCTTTCAATCTATGGAATATGCTTTGAGCAGCACACAGACCCAAAACATAATAAAGTAAAGTTGAAAATATTTTTTACCTTATTATTTTCTGTTTGGAAATAGATGGTCAAAAAGTTGAGAGATGAAAATGTTTTTGACCACACAAATTGTATATTGATTTATTCCTGTCTGTGGTCTAACTGCAGAAAGAAAATATTATGAGTATCTCTCTCCCTGCTTTCCTTTATTGTCTTCTCTTTTCTTTCCTCTCTTCCTTCTTTCCTCACACCCTCCCCCCCTTTTTTCCAGTTTCTCCTCCTTTTTTTCTTCCTTTCCACCTTTTTCATTCTATTCTTTCTTTCCTATATTTTTTCATTTCATTTTGCTAGAGGACACATGTGATTGCCAGAAAGAGAGACCAAGAGAGGGAATATGAGAAGCAAACCTCGCCTCCCATAAAGGATGATCACGCCACAATCCCTTCTCCTTCATTCACGATTTTTGGTACATATGCACCTGGTGTAGTTTTCAAGCTGTGAGGTCTGGCACTCAAATCACATAGTCAGTCCTATGGATCCAGCTGCCTTAACCACCTTGCCACCACCTGGCTCCCTACCTTTCCTTAAATGGGACTTAAACCTGGAATTTTTACAGTTTTATTAGTACCAAAGGAGAAAAAACACTGGGTTTAGTAGGGCATCTGAAGACTGTAACTTTTTAGGTACTTATGCATACATTTATAAGAAAATATTTATTTCATTCATAGCGTTTCCCAAGTTTTCCCAATCTCTCCATTTGAGTAAATTTTTTTTTCAAATATAAAAGTAGAAGCACTGTTATTGTGTTCCTACCATCAAAATAACGTAAGCATTTATGGCAGTTTCAGAGGAAAGTGCAATGTTAGAGAATGGTGAGGCAGGGTGGAGAGGTCGGGTCTCTGGGTAACACTCTTTTCTATGTCATTTACTGCTAAAATGACCTTTGTCGAGTCATTACAGTTCCCTAGGGCTCAGTTTCTGCCTTTTTCAATGGCTGGATATAATGAAAGTGCTATTAAAATAACTTAACTAAATATCACTTAGAGGATATTTTATCCTTTTCACTCATTCCTGTATGAGGAAGTTAGAAAGGAAAAAAGATAAGAGGGGTAAGAGAAAATATTTTAACCAAAAACATCCATTTGACTTTTTTATCCTGAGTTAATGTTTATGTGCTTAGATAGCTGCAGACTCTACACCCATTTGCAATTTCCAGTTTTTCATCCTATTTCAGCTAGGTCATAGTAATATTGTTCCCATTAGGTTTTATGATCAATATGGTAAAGGCATATATTTCTAGAGATGTAAATTATCATCAGTTTCATATCATTAGAATGTAGTAGTCTAAAAAAGAAAGAAGAGAATTGTGAATGGAGAACAAAAAAAATGAGATGGTGTGTAAGGAAGAAAATGGAAAGGGGGAATGGAGTGGGAAGGTGCAACAGAAATAGCAATGTTATTTTTCATGAGCACCCAAAAACCTAACATAAACCCGCAAAAATAAAAGTGCTTTCTTAATGTGTAAGTGAAAATACTACAAACTCTGAGTGCTCCATTTAACTTAATACAAATCCTAACAAATTTTACTTCTTTTCTAGCTCAGAGGAAATTAAAATTAAAAAATAGAAAAGTTTTCAGAAATATTAAATGAGACATGACTAACCTCAATCTAAGGAAAAAAATAGAGGAGCAGAAGAATAAATTTTTTAAAAAAATGCAGCCAGGGAGGACTGTGAATTTAAATAAAATACTATTTTGTTATGTGAGTTAACTTGTTAATATAAGTAAAATTTCCAAATAGTCAAAGCATATGCAAATAATTATGGGAAAATATTAATACTAACAAGATGTGATTTATTTAACCAAAAAAATTCAACTGGGAAATAAATTTGGAACTGTGAGTGTGATAATGCATTTAGGAACACGCTGAATATGGACATACATTTGGGGCTGCTTATGCAATCAGACTTGAGGATCTTTTGTTCTGTTTTGTTCTTACTATAGGGTGCATGCGCTCCCCTGAGGGAGACAAAGGCAGAGAGAGAAAGTGAAAAATCACCCCTCAGAGGGGAATGGCCAGGTCTCAGTTCTTTTTCCATTCTCCACTCAAGATTTTTGGCATGCATGCACATGTATCTGATGTTATTTTCAAGTCGCTGAGTCTTGGACTCAAACTATGGAGTTGGCTACCTAGGATCCAGCCACCTTAACTTCCATGCCAACTGCTGGACCCAGACTTGTGTTTCTTAACTCAAACACAAGTTTTATGCTTGGGCCATTTTTATACTCAGAGCCAACAACAGGTCTTACCTGGGTCTGCAGGTAGAAAAGTCAATAGTATGTAGAGAACAGGATGTGGAGGTGTCAGGGTTTTACTGTCTTAGTGGCAAAGATATGACATGTAACTCAATATTAGCAAAGTATGGGCAGAGGCAACTCTGTTGTCAGTAGGAGTGTTGGGCAAGACGTTTCAGAGACTGCTGTTCGTTAACTGATGGAGAGGTTGGGGTGCTTGTTTGATGTGGTTGGTTAAATAAAAGGATTTATAAGGGCTCATCTCTGGGCATCAGTGAGAAGAGTATTGTTTTCATACTTGCTGAATTCTATATGTAAGTAATCTCTGTGTGACTGGCATATGGAATAGATGTATAGTAATTGTAACAGCTAGCTATGCAAATATCAGGTCTCCCAATTAACATTTAGGAGTAAAACTTTTACTTCAGTATCATCTGCCCATTATATTGAATACAGTGGGAAAGATTCATAGAATCTTAAATTCATGAGTATAAGAACAGATTCTTTCAAGATAGAATGGAAGTGAATTTAAAAAGAAAAATAATAAGCTAGAGTATCTATGAAGATGCTCATATTGGCTCAGGTATCTACCTACTTGGCTACTTAGTCCTTACGAATCTTTGTAGCATTGAAAAAAAAAATGTCTAGAACATAAGAAAAAAGTAAAAAAAAAAAAAAAAAAAAATTCAGTCAGGTCATTTTTTTTTTTTTTGAGAGATTTTCACTGTAGGGCGCGTGCGCTCGCCAGACAGACAGAGAGAGACATAGAGACAGAAAGTGAGAAAGCACCCCCCAGGGGGGATGGTCACGCCGCAATCCCTTCTCCTCCATTCTCCTCTCGGGATCTTGGGCACGCACGCACACGCGCCCGGCGTGAGTTTTAAGCCACCGGGTCCGGGACGCGAAACGCAGTCAACTACGTGGGAGTCCAGCGACATAGCCATTACGCTAACTGCTGGTTCCCCAGTCAGCTCATTTTTATATTTACAGTCTTCCTGTGTTGCAGACATCAAGAATAGCTCCAATAATAAGTCATTAAATGAATAATTAATAACATGAAATAAAGTGCCAGAAGTTAAATGGAAACCCACAAAAAAGTGAGGATGACTATTCAGAAAAAACACATGTAGGGCATAGATTATAAAACTTTGATTAATTTTTTTTAAAAACAAGTAAAAGAAAAAAATGATTGAAAGAGTTGACAATTCTCTGCCTCTCTAATATTCCCACTAAATTTAATAAATATATATTAATACCTACTAAAATAATATCTTACTAATATCTACTAAAAAACGATACCACAGATCAGACCCTTTAGACTGCATGGGCAGTCAATGTGTCAAGGTGCCAAGGGGTAACAATAATATATAAAGGAGAGATCTATGAGACCAACATCTAATTTGGGATGAGAAGAAAATCAGTGGCTGTCATGGTTGTGAGTCACTGCAATCCTGGCAGAAATTGCTTCCATACAAAGAAGATCTTAAAATGTTCTTTTCTTGCTTTTTGCTGTGTACATACAGGGGTATGCATTCATGGCATTCAATCCCAGGTGATACTGACTTTGCTGACAATGTCTTCTATCAAACTAGTCAGGAGCTAGTCTTGGTGCCTATTATTATAAATTCTGGACATAATGAGAACAATAAAATATAGCATCTAGCTAATCAGACTAACCCTTCTCTTTTTTGTGTAAGCTTACAATTCTAAAAAGAGCATAGTAGATAAGGGGGAAAG
>NW_006160212.1:1741087-1762613 GCF_000334495.1 Tupaia belangeri chinensis
TAACATAAGATTGCTTAATTAGAACCCATTTAACTAGTCCTTTACTATTAGGTTTATGCAGATTTCTTAGCCTCTTCACTCACATCTGAGGCACAAGAAACTATTTTATTTAGCCAATTTTCAAGGAAGAGGAAGCAAAGTGTTGTTTTAGTTTGCTTTTTTGGAATTTGTTGTTTCCTTCATAAGAGTCAGTGTGTGTGCCCACCCAAATAGAGTTAAACCAGGTTGTCCAGAGATGCAGAAGCTGAGTGGCAGGCTGGCCTCCTTCACCCACTGAATACCCCCCCCCAGCCACAAGTGATTCAATTTTGTGCCTCAGCAAAACTGCAGATTACTACATGCTATAGACCAGTGGGTTGTAACCCTGGCTACAAATTAGAATTCCATTGGGAGACAATTTTAAACACCAATGCTTGAACCCCCACCTGTGGCAGGAAACCAGATTCTTTTCCTTGAGTTCTGTGTGTGTGTGTGTGTGTGTGTGTGTGTGTGTGTGTGTGTGTTTGTGATGGGTGCCTAACAAACCAGATAATTCTAATATGCATGAGAGAGTCATGGTTGAGAACCATAGAGCCATAGATCCATACATCTTCATAGAAACCTACCAAATATAAAAGATGAGACTGCCAAATTTATGAGGGGAGTGTACTGCAAGTCAGCCAATAAAAAATGAAAAATGTGAGAATAATACTTTCTAAGAATATTATTATTTTTTTTTGCTATAGGGCACCTGCACTCACTGCAGAGACAGAGAGACAGAAAGCAAGAATCACTGCCCAGGGGGGATTGCCACATTGCAATCTCTTCTCCCTTCTGCTCTTGGGGTTTGGGGTATGCACACTCATGTGCCCTGTGTGAGTTTCAAACCTCCAGGTCTGAGACTTGAACTGTAGTCAGCCATATGGGAGTGCAGTCATGTAATCATTCTGCCATCTGCTAGACTCTAGATAATCTTTAATAAATAAATAGTCCTTTTATTTCTGTATAATGATGGACCAAGTGAGGATTAGAAGTAACACCAAATTTTTTCTTAAAATGCTCTGTATCCATTCACTATATGAAGAAGTGAATATTTGACCTCCCCATGTTCTACCCTAGAGACCATGCTACAACTAATTTTACTCTAACATTTTTTTTCAAAATTAGAATCACAAATGATCTATCTTAATCTGAAAGATATTTTAGTAGTGTATCCAATATCATATACATTTAGAGTAGTTTTCCTAGAACATTTACATTTTATTATATATTTATTTTGTATTTCCACTTAGGCTCATAGTGCATGAGATACAAATTTGTTTTTCTTACTCACTAAAGAGCTAAGAGATACTCTTTACCCACAAGCCAATAAAAGACAATCTGCTATGGGTAAAGCTGTATCTCTTGTCTTCCAAGATCTTCTAATTCTTCCTATGTTCTATACAGCTTTTTGTCTATAAAAGTTTTCCCTGGGCAGCTAACACCTTGCTTCAAGATCATTATCTTCTTTTGTATGTTATTTTCAGCCTCAGCTTCCAGGGCTTCATTATACACCTCAAGATGCCTCCCTAATTTGTCCATCTAAGTACAGCTATCCTGTCTGGCCTCAGAGTCCTTGCTTGAGTGTTCTTTGTCATATCTGATATTCTCTACTGGACTATAGTCATAAGAATTATATTTGTTGGAGAGAGTCATCTCCCATTTCTGCTCCAGATCAACATTGATCCCTCCTCTCTCAAAAATAGACATCACTTTTTTTGCAAGATAGTTTTATATTCCTCTAGGAGCAGTATTCCACTTCCCACAGTAAACACTGCAAAGGGTCCAGTTTTACTTGGAAGTTAAATTTTAAAATCATCAAGGGATCAACAAATGTTTTAATATCTAGAAGCATTATTTCTATATCACCAGGTAAATGAAGGGATAATAAGTCAATAAATAGTAAATACTTTGCAAATTACCCCTTTGGCTACTTGGCCTTAAATACAAATAATCTTATAAATTCAGACTTTGTTTAGTAGGAAAGTCACCTCTACCTGTATCATCTCTATCAGTACCTCTCCAAGAGAGTAAATTTGAGACAGGGCACAGGCTGCCAGACGACCACTTCCATTACTGTCTTCTCGGGCCACAGGTACAATATATCTGTGTAACCAGTTCATGTGTTGGTATAAACACTTCAAAACACCCAATCAATCACTTATTTCTAACCAGCACTTTTCTTAGAGAAGTATATGCCCCTGACCTAGTAGAAACTATAGATGTAACTCCTTTCTTTCATGAGCTCAGAGTTTAATGGGCCAGACACAACAATGGCACAGATGAGCAATTTCAAGGAGTTCTCATTATAACCAGGATCTGTGTTACAGAGATTCAGAGGACACATGTTCTGCCTTTAAGGCTAGGTTGTCTCATAGAAAACACTACAATCAGGTACACTAGGCTGACAGCTCTTTCTAAAGGTCAAAAAAGGTTATGTGAGTCTCCTAACTATAAAACTGTGTGAGTAGAAATTTATAATTTTTATCTTCCAGAAAGTTAACTTTAGTTATAATACGTTCCATTAAAATCTTTGCAATCAGTTAGACCTCTATCTATGGTTAGGGAGAGAAAGATCAAACAGTTTCTGGGCATATATATCATTTAACTAAATTGATATCTAAGTAATATTTTAAAAGATGTATTGCTTTTTGAATATTTCCATTTTCGCAATCGCTCCCTTTCTGTATGCTTCCTCCTGCCCTCTTATTTCTTTTAGATTCTTTCATAATCAGATTCTGTGTTTCCACTGAAAACCACAAATGAGAACGCAGATTAGTGAAGTGCGTTTTAGGACCAAGAAGCTCTCTCAGGAAATATTATCTTTCCTCCACAGACACGATATTTGTGGAGATGAAACAAAAAATTGTTCACGGAATCAGCACTGACCACAGTGTGGCCTGGATGGGGGAAGCAGATACACATTACAGCAAAGGCTAAGGAGCATAAAATCGCTGATCCTGCAGTTACAGGGTCATAAAATCCTGCTTTCTATTTTAAATGCTTTTGAAATCCTGCTTTCTATTTGAAAAGCTTTTGATGGTCTTTTGGAATGTTTCGATTCAAAGTCTGGGTACAAGAAGCTACGTAATTACATCTGCAAAATACGAGGAGTCATCCTGTCAGAGAGAACAGATGGTCGCCCTGTGACGCCAGTACCCCGAATTCAGCAAGCCCAGTGTGTTTTGACAATTTGACGGTTAATAGAAAAAAAAAAAAATTCACTTTTAATTCTAAAAAGACCCAGGGACATGAAAATGAGCACGGGGATCGCCCATGAACCTGAGTGTAAACCTTGTCTGAGTTTTGATGGAACTGAGGAGACTGGAGCAGACTGGGCGCCTAGAGTCTGCCATATCTGTGGGTGATAAATAGGAATATTCTACATGGATCCCAGAGTTCAGGTTCATTAGAGGCAGTATATCACTTCCATGAGAAGAGTACATGGAAGATGATATTCAGAATGCCTACAAATTCTTTGGTGTATGGGAAAAGGTGTCCTAACATATCATTAAAATTACCACCTAGAATCTGATCAAAGCAAAGAGATGATTCTGTACTTAAGTTTGTTAAATACATAATGACAGCATATTTGAGATCATCATCATTACATGTAGGTTTTTCTGATTGTGAAATGTCTCCCTTTAACAATTAATTTACTGGCTTAGAGCATTTCTCTATATTCAAGTAGAGAGTTAGGACTATTATCTACATAATTTAGACTAAAAATGCTTGTTCCATGCAGCAAAAATATTAGAAATTGATTGGGCTACAATGGAGAGGGCATAGGAATAGGAAACAAGGTATTTGACATTTTCTTTCTGGATCTGCCACTTTACCTACCTTCCTTTCCTAGTATACAAAGGGAAAATAATATCTATCTTACCAACAGATATGCAAAAGTGCCGTTCGATTGGAAATTTGCTTGGATAGACTGCTAGGCTCTTTTTTTTTTTTTTAAGAAAGATTTTTGCTATAGGGCATAAAAGGCTCACCAGAGAGATAGAGAGAGACAGAAAGAAATAACCCTCCATGGTGGATGGCCACATTACAATCCCTTCTCCTCCATTCTCCTCTCGGGATTTTGCACTCACACACAGTACTCTGTGTGAGTTTTAAGCTGCCAGGCCTGGGACTTGAACCACAGCTGACTATATGGAAATTGATCATCTGCTGGTTCCCCCTGCCTTTTTTTTTTTTTTTCCCATGTATCTATTTCCCAAACAAAGCTGTTCATATGCATGGCTTCAGCCACCACAAATATACTGCTAAGTCCGAAGCACTCTTCCAAGACTGGGCTCTCTTTAGACACAAATATCCCACACCCTAGTCTGGAACTCCATCTCCGTTTCAGCATCGCTCACCACTGTGCTTACCCAGCTCTGAGCCTGTCATGGCTCTGAGCCTACCACTCGCTCTAAGAGCGAAATGGGGTTTGTGGGGAAAGTTATCATTATAAACACTAAGTAGGTTTCTATTTTATTTTCCTGTAGTTCTCTTTATTTTATTATTCTCCTGAGGCAAAAGCTCCACATCACCTTTCGAGATAATCTGATTCACAGGGGTTAGAGTGGGATAAAGAGACTTTTGGTTACATTAAGGTAAAGCAAACATCCTATTTGCAAATGAAGAATGAGCAAAATTTGTTTGGCATTTATTGTAAAATAGTGCCTTTATTCTGGTCTGAACTGTATTGCTGAAAACTTGTTTTTAATCTTAAGAAAATTGTTTATTTTCTGGGCCCAGATGCCATTCAGGGAAGATGTACTTGGAAAACTCACCTATCTTTAGGAAAGTGATTGACTTCAGAACTACAGTTCCAGGTTGGCAGGAAGTAAAGTTGGGTTTGAGTTGCGGATTCAGACAACAGTCACACACAATTCAATTCGAACTGTGTACTAAGGACTTTCACTCTACTGGTGGATAAGAGGAGATGGTTTCCAAACACTGCGTCAAACTATGCTTTGTTGAACACGGGTCTCTTCTTTCCTACCTTTTAGCAATATTCCCGGAAGATTCTACAATGTCCTAATTGTGTTAGGCATTGAAATTAGGGAGTTCATATAAAAAGTTTCATCTCGTATCTGATTCTAAAACTTTTGTTTGTCCTTGATGATTAAGGAAAGGCTGGTACCTTTTACTCCCTTGAAGTCGCCCTTCTTCTTAGTTCTTGCTCCTCAAGAATTAAGGATGAGGCAAAAGGATTAAGAGGAAGGTTAAATATCCCTTTACCTTACTGAGAATAATTTTGTACCTATTGCTTACTTCCTGCAATTTAGGAAGCATTCATGTAGTAGGGAGCTCTATTGTACAAACTCAAGCAAGATGTCTTAACCTTAACAGCCGTAGCGTTCCACAGGATCCACTTGACCTAGTGGTAGCTCATCTTGATCAAATCAACTGGTGAGAATAACTGTTGTTCCTTCCTCTCCCTGCCTCTTCACTTGAGTTTACAGTTCTACCACTAGAGCAGGCAGATTATCAATTTGACTACCCAGGCAGACATCCGACCAAGAAATGAGATCCAGTTTCTCTATCTCATCAGCATCTCTCATTTTTACTAGAGATTTTCTTGGACCTCCATGCAAGCAGTAAATAAAGGTAGACCTGGGGCTGGCAAGTGGTGTGGTGGTTAAGGGCGCTGGACTCCCACATGGCCGACCATGGTTCAAGTCTAGGACCTGGTGGCTTGCTTTCTCACTTCCTCTCTCTCTCTCTCTGTCTCTCTCTGATAAAACTGGAAAATAACAATGATAATAATAATAAATAAAGTTAAATAAAATAATTCTTTAAAATAAAATAAAATAAAATAAAGGTAGACCTCACAAAACCAGTGACTCTGCCCTGTCACTTCCATGACCTAGGTGGGATGAAGTAGGGTAGATGTGCACCCTAGAGAGGCTCCATCCTCAATTTTTAGTGGATTTCTTTATATTGTAAACGTAATGCATTTCCATCTTCAGGTGTACAAAGTACTTACAATTCACATCAATTATTTGAATTGTACACCCTAAAACCTGACTTTTTAGACGAAGTATCACTATGTCACAATTCTCCTGCTTCAGCCTCCTGAGCTGCTGGGACTACAAGCATGTACCACCATGCCCAGATTTTCAGAGTGGACCAGGAATTGAATCCAGGCCTCCCCTGTGGCCTCACATTGATAAGGCTCAGCATCTACCAGCACATGCTACACGACTGAAATCTAGTCTCCTCTCTAATCCAGTTTCCACAAAGCAGCCAGGAAAGCCCATAAGCAACAACATAAAAATCTTCAAAATTGGGGAAAACCACCCAACTCTCTTGGGATTGTTACTTTAGTTATTCTTACCTTCCTTCTTTATGATCTAACCATATGGGTAGACAATTAGA
This sequence comes from Tupaia belangeri chinensis, assembly GCF_000334495.1. Taxonomy (NCBI): domain Eukaryota; kingdom Metazoa; phylum Chordata; class Mammalia; order Scandentia; family Tupaiidae; genus Tupaia; species Tupaia belangeri. The sequence continues at coordinate 1,747,478 of NW_006160212.1, forward strand.
TATGTAGAAAGATTTTTTTCGAATTGTGTTTCCTTATGACATATACATTTTTGCCTTCAGTTACCCATCCTGATCTAGTCTGCTCTCAGGCATATCTAACCATCCTTATCCCCCTTTCATCCTAGCCACAGCCTCAACCTACAGCTATTGTGAAGGGCTCATAGGCAGCTAAGGATTATGGACCAATGCCTGACTCACTCCACCTCATTTGTAAATTTTCAGATTAAAGAACATTCGTTAAAGGACATTTCTTAAGGTGCTTCTTTGTCTTTGTGACTAAGTTAGTTTGCCCCCTTCAACCTTTCATAACTCTCATTATACTTGAAATTACTGACTCAATGATTATGTTCTCTGTTAAATTATATGGTTCTTAAGGACAGGGGTCAATCTCATGGATGTGTCTTGTTCACCGATATATGCTTAGTATCTAATATATTTCCCTAACAGCTACTTATTTATTAAGTGAATTGATAAATGTATGGAGAGTGGAAGAACTGCCATTAATTTTTATTAGCTTTAGCAAATGATTATTCAACTCTTCATTTGAATCTGCCCTTGGGGCTATCAAGAGCCTTATCGACTCTCTCCTTCTCCACCTCTATTGATTTGTCTGCATAGTCTTGGTTTCTAACCGTGTCAGAGTTTGTTGAGATTGCCACTGTAACTTCAATTTTATCTCTACTAGAGAGGCTGCTAAAAATGCATATCTTCAAAATCAACAAAAAGTGATTTTTTTACTTGATTTTAAACTGAAATCTTTGAAGTTATAAATTTAAACATGAAATAGAACTTTGAGCTCTTGATACCTTCTACATCTTAATCTTATCATTTCCTCCAGTGTGTACTTAAGTGGTCTATCCAGGACAGTTTCTGTCTCTAAATTTTTAAATTTTCCCAGAGGGCATGAGTACTCACTAACAAAAAAACAAGAGAGGGAGGGAGAGAAAGGAAAATTGAGAAAGCACTTCCTGCATGGACTGGTCATACTGCAATCCCTCTTCCATTTCTCTTTCCTACTGGGATTTTGGGCATTTGCACACATGTGCCTACCGTGTTTCTCAAGCTGCCAGGTCCAGGACTCAAACTGCATAGTAGGCCATATGGGATCCAGCTGCCTCAACTACCATGTCATGGGCTGGCCCCTTAGGACAGTTTAAATAACCAAACCTAATATCAATCATGGCTTCTAAAAAATCCTAGGTTTTGAAATGTAAGGCTATGTAGTGATCATCCAGTTTTTAGTTTGTATTTACAATGGAAGAGTTACTCTTCTAATTGTTTCCAACTTAATACAATGAGATTGTAGAGAATCTTGATCCTAGCATATTCATACAGAGAGAAATACTGAGAGTGCCCAGCCACCTACCTTCTATCTGCTTACCCATCACAAGGGCCTGCCCTCTGAACTCCACCTACTGACAGCCCCTGGCAGGAATTGGCAGGCCACCAAATTCCACTGCTTAGTATAACTATTCCTCTGGCACTTTTACCTAGTTCATTTGACTAATAATGGTAAAGAGTCAGACCAGTTCCATGGCCTAGTGGTCAAGGGCATCAGATCATACAAATCCTGGACTTGGCAGCTTGAAAAACACGCCAGGCACAACAGAATAGATAAACAGAAGAGAAGGAATTGTAGTGTAACCATGCCCCATTGAGGGGTGCTTGGTTTCTTTCCCTCTCTCCCATCTCTCTGTCTCTCCCTGGAGAGTGTACATGCCTTCTGACAAATTTTTAAAAGTTAAAAATGAGTAACTGGTAAGGAGCCAAACTCTTTTACTGGGAGACTCTTAAAGGCCAAGGACATCAACATCCTTATATTATAGAGCAGAGACCCAAGATATCCAGGTCAATGTGATTCACTGATAGTTCATAACTAATGAGGAAGAGATGGGGCTAGATGAAGGGGCTCCTCACACCCCCAGGGCTTTCTATCACAGAATCCAGGGTTCTTTCTATATAAAACACATGCAGACTGAGGTCAGCATTCTGAAAATAACCTACCATATTTGTTACCTAACTGAATTACAGGTTAGAGTAAAAGAATTTGGACCATTTTAGTATGAATACTTAAATCTGATCAAGAGGTCAATTTTCCTCTTTTTTTTTGGAGAGGTTTTTGCTACAGGACGTGTGCGCTTGCCAGAAAGACAGAGACAGAGATTCAGAAAGTGAGCAATCACCCTGCCGGGGGGATGGCCATTCTGCAATCCCTTCTCCTCCATTCTCCTCTCTTGGGCACTCACACACACATGCTTGGCATGAGTTTAAGCCACCGGATCCGGGAATTAAACCACGATTGATTACATGGGAGTTCAGTGACATAGCCATTATGCCAACTGCTGGTCCCCAAGAGGTCAATTTTACCAATGTATGCATATAAGCAAACTGAGGACTAAAAATGGCAAAATGCCTGTTTCTTAAAAAATAAAAAAAAATCTTTGTAGACAATGCACCTGAATGATTTTTCTGATAAAATCATACAAAAAATAACAATTGAATTTTTTTATCCTACTCAAATATTTTATTAATATTATTTTTAAGAACTATTTTATTGAACTTTCTTCTCTCTTTCTTTCTTTCTTTCTTCTTTCTTTCTTTCAATTTGACCAGAGAAGGACAGAGAAAGAGAGAGAGAAAGGAAAAATGAGAAAGCAAGCTGCCAGGTCTGGGACTTGAACCATGGTCAGTTAGGTGGGAGTCCAAGACCATTAATGACCATGCCAATTGGAAGGTTGGTTTTTGTTTGATTTGACTTCAGATTTTTTCAATGCCCCTGCCTTCATTCAGTCTTCAGGGAAATAGTCAGAATGCAGCAGCAGCCTCTCCTCCATACCCTGCAGCTCAGTCCCATAAAAGTAATCATTCCCAAACTGTCAGAGAAATCCTTCCTCCCAGAAATGGCAGCTGGGCGTATTTCTCTGAAGTTTTGTGGAAGTGGTCAGTTGCTGTCACTAAAGATTAACTGGTCTCTGAATAATCAGGAGCATAAATCAAAGTGGGAGCAGAACAGACAGATTCTCCCCAACAAGCCTACACAGGAAAGGGAAATATGTCCTGTAGCTTGCTTTCATCCTCTCAGCCACACCCACACGTGGAGAGTCAGCTGCATTAGCACAGTCATCTTCAAAGGCAAAGGACAGCAAAGCAAGAGGGGGGAAGAAAGAAAAAAAATCTTAATGACTAATTGGCAAACCATCTGTCTATATGTGTTATCTCCCTATGTTACCTTCACTATTTTCCTTTTTAAGTTTTCATTGATCTAAGCCAGAAGACATTAAAGTATGTAATATATTCTGGTCTATCCTCAGCAAAACCATTATAGTGGATCCGGGCTGGGCAGGTCTGTAGCCCCTATCTTTAGCTTACCAACAAAAGAATGAGGCCCACCTGTTTAGGAAACTTGGCCTGAATCTTGCAGCTCTTTAGAAAGACAGCCGGTGGAAGAAACTGTATTCTGGCTTCTTCCTCATTCAGCATTCTTGCTAGGATAATATCTTATTAAAGAAATTATCTCCCTTTTACACTATGCTATTTTATGTCTTTTATAGCTGCCTTTCCCACTTTCCTAACTTTAGATCAGGGGCCCTGCTTTTTATCTTCTTCTATCAAAACTTGCAATTGGAAAATGTTTTATATCTGTCTTTTACCGCTTAAGATGGATGAGAATCCCTAGACCAACTTCCCTGAGGGTATATTCTTGTTCAACCATATATTCTGGGGTGTGGAATGGAAGATACTGTCTCTGTTGAAGGATTTGGCATCAGGGCAAATTGGGGGTAGGAGCGGGATAGTTTTTGACACTCTATTATCTGAGCTACTCGTTACTATTAATGTTACAAATGTACACAGCACCTCATATTCCAGAAAACTGTGTGGGGAATTGCTGAATAATTGAAAGATGAGGAAGTTCAGTTTCCTAAGGTGAGAGCCTCCTGGAAAATTCCTCCAGTCTAAAGAGCATTCATCGGTGTTAATGTAGAGTATTCCTACTTTTCCAGAGGAGACATTAAAGTATTTGTTTCCTTTATTTTTAATTTTTCTAAATCGGAATAAATGTATCTTTAGTGTCATTGCCATTGTCTCCATTTCAGGGTCTCTATACTTTGCCTCAGACCTCCTGGGGACTCAGAAAAGGGAACATCTGTTTGTCTGTTTTGCTCCCTTTTGTAGAACCTGCTAAATAGGGAACAAGCTAAATTTTTAATGTTCCCGAAGCTCTGTGTGGGAAACGATGATATTGGGTTGCAATTGAAGAAGAGTTTTAAGACAGGCAATTTTATACCAACTTACATAATGCATGCCAAAGTGTGAGGCTGTTATGGCATCGCATCTGCAATTGTGAGCTGCATAATACAGCAATAGTATTTGAATATTATCAGATTGTAAATGGCGGAAATGCAGTATTAAGTGTTTGTGAGGAGTGAATTATGCCCTATTATATCGCAGAGACCCTGAAAGCAGTGGAAGCAGCCGGTGAATGGCGGGTTTCTCTGATTTATTAACAGGACTAGTTGACTTGGATTACGCTTAGTTTTATGTGTGGCATCATTATCAGTTGGGAGGCTCTACTCTTAGGAGAACGCACACAGTGAAGAGGGGTAATGGTTGCATGTTTCCCTTCCTGTCTGCCCCGGCAACTGGAACATCAGCATTATTTGGATTTTGGGGGAGTGGGGCGGGGGGGGGGGGGGGGGAAGCAACCTGGACAAAAAAGGTGTGGGGGCGGGGGGGGGAGGAGAGTAAGAAACCTAGAGAAACGTACAAACAGTGAAAATGTACAAAGAGAGAAAGCTAGAGCTGTAGAAAAGAAAGGCTTAAGGGGAAAATGATCAGGGACTGTAAATACCTTGAAGGGAACATTTGTAAATGAAGGATTGGAAATGATTCACAATCTCAGATGATGGCAGAAGTAGATGCAAATAGCCTTGAGCTAAGAAAAAGGAGGCTTGGAGAGAAAAGTTTATAGCAGTTAAGAATGACAGGGCAGAAATAAGTGCCCAAAGGTCATTGGGGTATTTATGGTTAGGTAAACATTAGCAGGAGAGAGGACATTCGAAGAGCGAATGGGTCAAACTGGTAGAGTTTTGTGTTCATGTTTCTTGGAGATTTTGATAGTAAGTGCCAAACTCGTTCCCTACTGAATGCAGTTTTGTCAATATTTATTACATTATCTTTACTTTCATGAGATGATGTCAAATGTAAGAAAGATTGGCAACTGGATAGCAGTGATTAGCAAACACCATGGCCTTTCTTTTTCTTAGGAAACATCTTCATTCCTTACTGAAATCTAAATGAAGAGAATGTAGAGTTAAAGTAGACTGATAGAGGGACTAGCAGTTGGTATAACAGCCATGTCGCTGGACTCCCATGTAGTCGACCGCAGTTCGAGTCCCAGACCTGGTGGCTTAAACTCACGCCGGGCATGTGTGCGTGCATGCCCAAGATCCCAAGAGGAGAATGGAGGAGAAGGGATTGCGGCATGGCCACCCCCCCTGAGGGGGTGATTTCTCACTTTCTGTCTGTTTGTCTCTCTCTGTCTTTCTGGCGAATGCACGTGCTCTATAGCAAAAACTTCTCCAAAAATAAAATAAAATAAATAAATAAATAAAGTAGACTGATAGATTACAGAAAGCTTTTTTGGGGGGAGAGGTTTTCGCTATAGGGCATGTGTGCTCCCCAGACAGTGAAAGACATAGAGAAAGAAAGAGAAATCACTCCCCCAGGGTTGATGGTCACACCACAATCCCTTCTCCTCTATTCTGCTCTCGGGATCCTGGGCACGCATGCACACGCACCTGGTGTGAGTTTTAAGCCACCGGGTCCGGGACGCGAACCGTGGTCGACTAGGTGGCTTAGTGACATAGCCATTATGCTAACTGCTGGTTCCCCAGAAAGCTTTTTGAAGGAAATGAGCTCTGAAGGACAGAGGATTTAGGGCATATTTAACATTATTTACTCATTCTTTATAATATGGTTATTCTGAGAAGGATTTGATTTAATAATTTGGGACTTATATAAGGATGAAAAAAGGAAGCCACTTGTTTCTATTGGGCATGCCTCATTAATTTTTCAAGTGTTTCCTAACTGGACTTAACAGTGAGAGTGGCAAGTGTGTAGCTCAGTGGTTCCTAAGCTAACCATTTGAGGCATCAAGTTTGCAGTGGTTGATGATTGCTCTCAGTGGACAATAAATGGAAACTTTTTTTCAACAAGTGATACAAAAGTATAAGATGCCCTTCCCCCATCAGTATATGGAGTGTTAAATTTAATTCTCACTGGACAAATTCAGGAGAGCATACAGCACACACAAAACACCCGTCCCGACTTCGCATTCTCAATTCATGTGCCACTGACGGGACATCTCCATTGTATGAGGAAACATTACTAATATCTAAAACATAGAAAGTAGCTGAACCAGACTACAGACCACTACAAACAAATTAAATTGGCTCAGTGAATGTTGTGATATCAGGAACAGGATGGGGCAATTTCAGTGAATTATTTTGAACAGCACAGCTGAGAATTTCTGCATCTTTTCTCACCTTCAAGTCTTTGGCCAAACAGCAAAAAGCAGTAATGACTCAGGCAATCATAATAAATGCTGACACTTAGGATGAAGAGAAAGGTACTGACTGAAAGCCTGCTAAACCTCACAGGGCTTTGGGTAATCCTACACCTAGAAAAATAAGCTAGCAGGACACTCTAGGAAGCTGTAATTCTACCTTTTCTTCATTGTAACTCTACCTAGGAATCACTATAAACCACAGTGGTGTGACTCAGCCCAGAGCCCATACAGTCTATGCAAGCAGACAGAGCACTAGAGCCACATCATGGAAGAAGATGAAAGACTGGCAAAGAAAAGAACAGATTCACAGAAACAGAAATTAGAACAGGCATGGTTTTAGAGTAAATATTAAGCATTTCCTTTGAGAGACACAAAATGATATTATGATTAAAAAAAAGATTTAATTTGGAAATTGGAAGATAATTATTCAAGTTTTGGAAAAAAAGAAAAACATTGAATAGTGCACTATTACAATGTTAAGGAATAAAAACGTGTTGAAAAGTAAGTTAAGAGATCAGGAGGTGGTATGCAGGTTAAGGCTGCTAGATCGCACATGGCTGGTTTTGTGGCTCAGGTACCAGACTCAAGAGCTTGAAAATCATCAGGGCATTTGTGCATGTACACTCCAAATCACGAGAGGAGAATGGTGGAGAAGGGGTTGCGGCATGACCATCTCTTCTCTCGCTTCCCCCAGTGAACACATGTACCCTAGAGCAAGAAAATAAATAAATAAAAAATAAAAGGGAAGAGAGAAAAAAAAGCCAATTGGAATTTAGTATCTTCCCTTACACCTATGGAATATAAAATGACAAAGACATAAAAAATCTATTTACGAAAGTTTGGACATACGCCAAATAATGTTTTCAAAAGAGATCAGAGGAAAATAGGCAAAGACATAAAATTCAGATTTTCTCAAGACTAGAGAAGAATGTGAGTTTCTAGAATGAAAGAACTCACCAAATATTAAATGCTGTTTAAAAGACAGAAACAGAAAACACTACACAGAGAAATAAAACGGTAAAATGTAAAAAACAAAACATAGCAAGAATTTGCTTATACTGTCCTAAGAGAAAGAAGAAATATAAAAGGGATTTCAAACAAAGCAACCTAATTTGACCTCAGAGTCTTGTCAGTAACACTGGAAGCAAGACGCTCACTTTTTTCAAATTTCTTAGGGGAAATTATATTGAACACTATTATTAATTTTGAGGGCAAAATAAAGACATTTTCAATTTTTTTAGGACATGGATATTTTATCATCTGTAATTCAAATCTGAAAGAATTACTAGGGCATACATTCCAGGAAGTAAAATAAATGAATCTTAGAGAAGGAAATAGAGTTTAAGAAACAGCAGTGAGCAAAGAATCGATACAATGTATTGCTAAATCTAAATGAGCATTGATTACAAAATATCAACCTGAAACTAAAATCACGTGTAATATTGATGTTAGATAACATCACTAAACACACAACAGAGAATAACTTCTAGTGAATAACTAGAAGTTATATTTATAATCTTTAAAATATTTTCTTTATTTATGGTCGTAAATATTCTCTCATTTTCTTCTGCTCTGGGGATGGGATGATAGGGAGAGTTCTAATTCTCTCAGATCTTATTTCCAGTATTATCCCATTATATTTTTTAGATATTTCCTTTACACTTTTTAATCAGTATTGTAATACCAAATAGATTATAAAGTCCTTCAGGGAGGAGAGTTTATCAATTTATTAACTTAATAAATAAGCTAATAACCAACATTTCAAAGGTGCTAGTTAGATGATTAAAGAAATAGTGTAGTTTTCTGCGCTGGGTGATACAGCAGACAGCATGGAATTAACTACTAAGTAGAAATGATGAGGGTTAAGTGAAGAAACAAACAAGTTATACTTTTGTAAAATAATTAGTCTATATGGTAATGAGGGGGGAAATCCTTGCAATATAAAAAATTCCACTATCTCCACTGGTCTAGCTCCATTGACTGGAAGAATTTTTTATTACGGAGACTTAATATGCAAAAGTTTAGATCTTATGAAAAATCACAGCTATATCAAAAAGGCTCTGAACTCTCAACCACCACAAAAGTCACCTGAAATTATCTAGAACAACATAAATTCACCTCCTTTAGTAAAAATAATAAAAGGAGAGACTACTAGATGGTTACCTCACTGGACTCTCACCAAAGTCCATCATGGCTCTGGTACTGGACCTGGTGACCCTGGATATGTGTGCATGCATTCCCAGGATCCTGAGAGGAGAAAGGAGAAGGGACTGAGGAGTGGCCAGACCTCCGAGGCTTGATTTCTAACTTTCGGACCCTCTGACTCTGTTTTCCTGGTGAGCATATATGCCCTATATCAAAAATCTATCTTAAACAAAGAAAACTAATAAAAAGAAACAAACACAAGAATAACAGGAGTACATTGTAGGACAAGGAAAGAAAAAAATACAACCAGAAAAAAAAAAAAAAAGTGTTACCAAGATATACATAAACATGTAGACCAAATATTTAGCCATCATTAAAGAGAGTATGTCTGACTCTGCTACAAAGTAGTGACATAAACATAAACACAGTAAAGGAAATGGTAGTTCCATCAGAGTAGGTGGCACATCATGAGTCAAAGCAGCTTAAGAAGTAATAGAATAGGGACCAGTGGGTGGCATGGTGGTTGGGGTGCTGGGCTCCCACATGACCAACTGTGGTTTGACTCCTGAACCTGATGATTTGCTTTCTCAATTTCACATGCCCTGTGGCAAAATGTAAAAATAACAACAACAATAATAATAAATTAAATTAAATAACTGATAATTTTTAAAAAGCAATAAATAAAATAGAAATTAAATGAATCATAGAAATGTAGGTGAAACACAAATGAACACAAATGAACTATAATAAGGTACATAGGACATACACATAACAAACAAAATGAAATAGAAATAAAGAAAAGGAAGGGCTTAAAAGAAAAAAAGAGAGAAGAAATGGCAACCCAATCCACATATAATCAGAATTCTTAAAAGAGGAATAACCCTTCAAAAAATTCTAAAAAGCCAACACTTAAAGATGTAAAGAAAATTTTAATTTAATGAAATTAAACACCATTTCTCCATATTAAAGCACACAATCTGTATCAGGAAATAGTCGGGATGATCAAGTCTGAAATGAATCATAATAAAGGCACTAAATTTAAAGGATAAAAAAGGAATCCTTAGGATGTACATGACCAATAATCAACTTGCTTATAAGAGGAGAGGAAAAAAAAAAGAACAAGGCTGGCTACAACTTTCACATTACAACTATCAATGTCGAAGACTAGAGAGGCAACACCTACACATGATTGAAAATAGAAAATGGCCTAAATATTTCATATTTAGATCAGTGTCAATCAGTTATGAGATTTACTAGCAAGTAGTTTTTAACATATAAAAACTCAGGACAGAGTTTCTTCAAACTTATTAAAAGTTCTAGTTCAAGACTGAAGTTAATAAAGATAACGAGGAAATCTACAAAATCTTGGTAGTATGCAATGTCTACACATTATCATATTTAACTATAAAATATGGGGACTAGGTGTTGAAACAAAATGTAGAAGTTACTTGTCGGAAAATGTAGAAATTACAAAAATAATACAAGCTGGAAAAAGAAAAAAATAAATAGTTGAAAAAGAGAATCAAGTCAGTCAAGGAGCCAGCCAGATGGGGAAGGCGCCCTTTAAATATTTGTTAAGATTGAGAAATAAAAAAGAAGGCAAAAGGAGTTAAATCTGCAACATGGACACCTAGTGATTCGCCATCAAAACTCTTGTAAAATTGCCTTTGTTGGATGAGAGGAATAAGAAAGAGCATTGTCATGGTGGAGAAAGACTGGTTAAGTTTGCTTAAAGCATTTTTCTGCTAAGGCTTTTGCTACCTTTTCAAAGTATTCTAAAAATAAACAGATGTTACTTTTCTTTGCTTCTCCAGAAAGTCAACAAGCCAAATGCCTTAAATAACTAAAACACTGATGCTATGACCTTTTTATTTATTTATTTATTTTTGAGAGATTTTTGCTATAGGGCACATGCACTCACTAAAGAGACAGAGACTGACAGAAAGTAAGAAATCGCCACAACAGGGGGAGGATGTCCCTTCTCCTCCATTCTTCTCTGAGGATTTTGGGCATGCATGCACATGCTCCTGGCATGAGTCAACTCCGGGACTTGAACTGTGCTCAATTATATGGGAGTCTAGTGATGTAACCATTATGCAATCTGCAGTTCCCATGACCTTTGATCTTAACCAGTCCACCTTTACTTTGAGTGAATCACGTTCATTTTTTGGTAGTCATTGCTTTGACTACACTTTCTCCTTAGCATTATATAGGCAAAGCCAGGCGTCATCTTCCATTACAATTATTGCTAGAAATGCTTCAAGATCTTGATCCCACAGGTTGAAAATTTCCAATGAAAGTTCTGCTTTGGTCTGAAACTGATCTGTGTACATCAGTATAAGAACTCATAGAGCAGAACATTTGTTCTACTTTGTTTTTTTAGTCAGAACTGAGCAAACTAAACCAGTTGAAACATCTATAGTATTAACTATTACAAGGTTATATTTTTTCCTTATAAATGTAAATGGTCTGCCACTGCAGACATCATCTTCAATATTGTCTTGTCCTTTTTAAATGAGTTGTCCATTTGTAAACTGCTGATTCTTTTTTTTTTATTTTTTTATTTAATTTTTTTTTGGTGGGGGAGAGGTTTTTTTTTTTTTTTTTTTTTTTTTTTTTTTTTTTCACTATAGGGCACGTGTGCTAGCCAGACAGACAGAGAGAGCCATAGAGACAGAGAGCAAGAAATCACCCCCAGGGGGTATGGTCATGCCACAATCCCTTCTCCTCCATTCTCCTCTCGGGATCTTGGGCATGCACGCACATCCGCCCGGTGTGAGTTTTAAGCCACCGGGTCCAGGACGCAAACCACGGTCGACTACGTGGGAGTCCAGCGACATTGCCATTACGCTAACTGCTGGTTCCCTAAACTGCTGATTCTTTGAGGAATCGTTTTCATAAACTTTTGTAAAGCATTAATTATTTCACCATTCTTTGATTCAAGTCATAAATTTGATGTTTGCTCTAGTTCAGTTTTACCAGAAATCATGTTGCTTTATAGAAATTCTTTTCAAACTGATATTTTCTTAGTGCATGAAACTAGATTCTATTGAGGCATGTTATGACATGTCATTAAAAGGGTTTTTTTTTTTTGGTGTGAACATTTTTAAATCCTTGCATAATTTTTCATAACACACATTCTTCAAGAATTTTTGGAAGATTATTCCTAATCTTTTGTACTTGATTTACTCTCATGTTGTTTGGTTCATCTTGACATTCCCATGGGACAAGATGTGAAAGACAGCGATATTGATGATTCTGACCTTGTGGAGGCCTGGGCTACTACGTGTATTTATGTTCACACAATGACAAAGTCGCCTTGTGCTGCATTTAGTAGATCATAGCCCTATCATTAAGTGATGAATGATCATATTCTAATAAAAGTTGTGCATGTTGTGACTCTCCATCTTTCTCTGTCTCTCAAACTATTTTATTGAACTGTACTCACCTATTTTCTGGATAGTAGTTGACTGTGTGTAACTGAAACAGTGGAAAAAGTAACTCAACTAAGGGGGACTACTGCATTTACAAGGTTAGGGTTTAGAAAACACACTACAAATTGTCAGGTTCTCGTGACTGGTGACGCGTAGTTTTCAATCCTAGGTTTGAAGTAACAAGAAATGTAAGCCTTTATCAAAAAGCCCATATGGCAAGGATTTTCAGGCAGCAAAAACATCAGTAGCTCGAAAAGATGAAGAATTGACACAGAGACCATACCCTTATGACACTAGATTGTTCCAACTTGAAAATAATTATGAGTTATAAGGAAACTAATCAAATGCCAGCACATAAGATTTTACAGTGCTAACATATGCAAAGGCACATGAAAAACTAGAAAATACAGAATGTGAGAGTTGGTCAGAGGCTAGTTTAACTTTTTTGTTAAGATGTTAATTTCCGGGACCAACAGGCAACTTAGTAGTTAAGACACTGGATTTCCACTTGGTCGATTGCTGTTTGAGTCCTGAACCCAGTGGTTTGCAGCTCACGCTGGTGAATGAGCATGTGTGCCCACTCAAAATCCCAAGTGGAGCATGGAGGAGAAGAGATTTGGCATAGCCATGGGGGGAGATTTCTTGCTTTCATTCTCTTTGTCTCTCTGGCAAGCACATACACCTTATACTAAAAACCTCTCTCTTAAAAAATAAAAAAATAAATAAAGTTGACTTCCACTCCCAAATGAGTAAATCATTACAAACAAGTCTGCAGATAGTAAATATGGGTATAGGTAAGCCAGAGTACAGAGTACATGGAGGAAACTTCAGGGTTTGCCCAATTAAAGAAGATAGATATGATTTCAAATGGCATACAAAGAAAATAGACCAAAAATACGGATTGGTCACCTTTTGGCAAGTGGATACTAGAAAAGAAAGGAAGAAAATGATGGAAATTCTAAATATATAAGGTGGTACAAGATAAAAAAAATAAATAAGCATAAAGTCAGAAACCTCATAGCTACTACCACACCCAAATATGCAGACAGAGAACAAGCAATCCCAACGAAGCACCTAGAATTCATTGTACTGGGGAAAAAAAAAAAGGGTATCATTAAAACATTCAAATTCCACTAAAGCGTACAATCACAAAGTAAGTCTATTCAGAGCTACTGTATATAAACAAAATGTATACATATCAACTGAAAATAATCCTTCTCACCAAATAAAGATGATGAAAAAGAGAACTGAAAATTGTTGATTAAACTATACTAAATAATCTCAGGCAACGTTTAGGCATGTAAACTATCAGATTGAATCAGAAAACAAAAATATTAAACAAAAATGGACAGAAACATGTAGAAATGAAAAAAAAATGATTGAGAATCAATTACCTACTTAAAACATAAGAACAAAATTATAAGCATTCAAGGACCATAGATCCAAGTGAAAATGGAAAAAATATATTGAAGGGGTCAGCAGGTAACATGGGATTAAGGCTCTTTACTTCAACAAGGCCAACTCCGCAGTTGCACTTCTGCATATGTGTGTGTGCCCAAAAACCTAGAGGAGACTAGAGAAGATGTGGTTGTGGTGTGGCAATCCCACCTGGGGGTTGTTTTCTTACTTTCCTCCTCTCTGCCTTTCTCTCTGTCACTCTCTGGTAAGCATATGCACCCTATGGCAAAAACCTAAAAAAAAAAAAAAAAAAAAGTATTGAAAAAGGTCAGAGAAACAATAAAGAGGGTAAAAATGATATAAATAAAATGTAAAAATGATCCTAAAGTACATAGTGAAGTAATATTTATATTATTAAATTTTCTAAAGAAAAAATCAAATACAGCTAGTATTTAAAACTTAATTGGAGAAAACTTTCCAGAAGTAGAAAAAACCTTGGAGAGTAAATTTCATAACGATAAACTCTGAGACTAATCCTAGTAGAATTACTAGATTTCAAAGAAAAAAAATTAAATACTCAATGGGTAAAGAGAAAATGATCAAAGAATTTACATTGGTTAAAAAAAATTAGTCTGGTATCAAAGTTTTTTAAGCCACCCTAAAAAACAAAGGAACAATGGAGGAGAGTATTAAAAATTCAATGAAAAAAATTGTCAAGAATCTTATTACCAATGAAACTGTCATTTAAATGTCAAAGCCATAGACAAAGAGTTTTGAACTTATAAGAACATAAGGAATTCTGCAGACATCAGCCCTGCTTACAGAATTTACTAAAGGGTGAATTTCAGCCGACAAAGCAAGCACTGGCAAAATTTTAGGTATAAGATTGATGGTAAACATTTAAAAATGTGTAAATACATATTTAAGACTTAAATAAAGATAGGAATGAAGGTGAAAACTAATGTGCATTATGTGTATACACATGTTATAAATTAATGAAAAATTCTTGCATATTGTGACAAAGCAGAAGTAATGCAATCAAATAATAGGAAAAGATGGAAGAATAAAACAAACAAGGAAACAAACAGAAGAAGAAGAAGAAAAAAAAAAGGATAAGTTCATTGTGGTATAAGCAACCAGTAGGCAGTAAAGAACATTAACAGAAAACCTGATTAAGTCAGATAGTATAATGCTAAATAAAGAAAACATGAGAAGAAACACATAACAAATCTAAAAATGCAAAAATTACCACCAGAACAAAATTACAAACCTTCCTAAATACCATATAAAAATATCTTTAAATATTGGGGTCAGCAAGTGGCATGGTGGTTAACGGCACTGGACTCCCACACTGTCTACCGTGGTTCAAGTCGTGGAACTGGTAGCTTGCTTTCTCTCTTTCTCTCTCTCACTCCCTGTCCCTCACTGGTCAAGTTAAAATAAATAAATAAATAAACTTAAACAAAATAATTCTTTTAAAATATCTTTAAATATTATACACACGCACACACACAGACACACACGTTAAAGAAATACAACAAATGTTTTTTTTTTTTTTTTTGGGGGGTTTTTTGCTTAAGGGGGGGGGGGG
>NW_006160212.1:1763626-1801116 GCF_000334495.1 Tupaia belangeri chinensis
TTTTTTTGGAGAGGTTTTTGTTATAGGGCACATGTGCTCACCAGAAAGACAGAGAGAGACAGAGAGACAGAAAGCGAGAAATCACCTCCTTGGGGGATGGCCAGACCGCAATCCCTCCTCAGCCATTTTCCTCTCAGGCACACACACATGCCCAGAATGAGTTTAAGCCACCGGTTCTGGGACTTCAACAGTGGTCAACTACATGGGAGTCCAGTGACATAGCCATTACGCAAACCACTGGTCCCACAACAACTAGTTTTTAAAACTATGTAATGATGAGGGACCAGCAGTTAGTGTAATGGCTATGTCGCTGGACTCCCACATAGTCGACCGCGGTTCAAGTCCCGAACCTGGCGGCTTAAACACATGCCAGGCGCGTGTGCATGTGTGCCCCAGATCCCGAGATGAGAATGGAGGAGAAAAGATTGCGGCGTGGCCATCCCCCCTGGGGGATGATTTCTCTCTTTCTGTCTCTTTGTCTTTCTGGCGAGTGCACGCACCCTATAGCAAAAACCTCTCTGAAAAAAAAATACTATGTAATGATAAAATATTGAGAATTGAGATCACACATATCAAACATATCAATGAATGTACATAAATGTAAGTCATCTAATAAAACATAAAAACTTGTTTCACAAACTAATATGTTAGCTATATGTTCTATGAGAGGAAGATGGCTTAACTAGAGACCTGGAAACCCTAAACATAAAGGATTGAGCAGAGGTGCACCTTCTGAAAAAAAAAAAGAAACAGAGAGAAAGGTAGTAATTTCAGTACCAGACAAATCAGAATTCAAACACAAATTATTGAATGTGAAACAGAAGAATGCTTTTTAGTGATAAACACTACAATTTACAATGAATGTATAATATTTATGAATATGTATGCACCAAGTAACACAGTGACCTTCTGTGTGAAACAAAATGTACGGGAGATGCAAGCAGACATAAAAGGAAATGCTAAAACATGATACATTTATTCATTATTCTAGAACAAAACAGATCAAGTGGACAAAAAAATTAAGGCAATAGAAGATCACAACAATACAATGTGTAAGATAGATCTAATGAACTTGTACTAAACTTTACATCTTGATAACACAGAACACAGCAACTTCTTAAGCACCCATGGCACATTCCCAAAAATTGATCATAAACTGCATAATAAACAAAACTTTGGTAACTTCTATAAAGCAGAAATACAAAAATCACTGATCAAAACATAATAAAACCAGAGATTAGTAACAAAAACAATATAAGCAAATAAAGGCTTTTTCATGTAGAAAAGTAATATCGTTTATTAACTTTCTAGCAAAAGGGGGGAATACAAACTGAAATTGCGAAGTTTGATGAAAAAAGAATGACAATAAAGCACTACATATCGTAATGTATGGGATGGATTTAGAGCAGTGATCAGAGGAAAATTCATAGCATTAAACCTCCTTTATAAGTGAAAATGAAAGAATGAAAAAAAAAAGTGACATAAATTTCCAGCTCAGAAAACTAGAAAAAGAAACAAACAAACAAAGTAAAATAAAAACAAAGAAAACAAGGAAAGCACAAGGATGGAAAGAATAAAGGTGAAATAATAAATTAAAGAGAAGAATGAAGAAGCAGATCTTAGAATGAGTCAAAATTCTGGGATTTCTTGTGGAAAAACTTAACAAAGTAGACAAACTACTAGCTAAATGGAGCTTTTATGAATAAATAAAGCGATGGGAAAATAAAATAAGACCTAAGAGGAAAATAGCAACTGAAATGAACAGAATTTTGAAAATCACAAAAGATTATTTTATATACACTTAAACTATAAACTGGAAAACCTAGATAAACTTGTGCTCAGGAACGACACACTCACATGATGTGTGGAGGACAAAGGGATGTTATGGTTAAGAAAAATGCTATTAAATACACTAAGTATATACTGGGACATAAACTGAAGACAGACTACTATCCTTTAGAATTTTTTCTAAGACATAACTTTACACTGGTCTTCAGAAAAGTCATGACATATTTTTCTATTTTTTTCTGTGCAAAAATGTCGTGACTTTTTCGACAACACAGTTAATATAAATCAAAGGAGCAGTCACACACTAATACTTAACACACGCGTGCACACACACACACAGCAAACACTATAAATCAACAGCTGTCTATAATATAATCTGTGTTTGAATATCTATTTGACCTATTACATGATGTACAGTATTCTTACATTCCCCCTTCACCTTTAGTACTGTGAGATGAATGAATGAACACATAGGCAATTGTGGTGAAGCCTTATTGAAGAATGGGATGGGTTCACCTTGCGAATATGCAAAGCATTAATGACCACTTCTGTGAAATTCCCCAAAGGCTGTTCATTAAGCCCAAATCAGGCTTCCTGCTGTGACTCCTCTGAAAAAGATGACAAGCCATTGTGTCCTAGAAATGGGACTCCCACTGGGAGTGAAGGGCATTTAGACTGACTCTAAGCCCTCGGGGTAGGTGTCCCATGAAAGGCCCCATGAGGGAGCATGACTTTCACATCTGAGTTGTGTGAATATATTTGCCTGTCATTTCCATGTTAGTCAGCCTACAGAAGTCCAATTACCACTTGCTAAAACCACTGTGCAACACCGAAGGTCATTAATATTTGATGAAAAGCTATTGGTCAAAATGAAGTGAATCCTTGAATACAACCAGTAATTATTAAATCATTACTAATATTTACTGAGCACTTACTGTGTGCCAGACAGTCTAAATGATTTATTTGCATTGTCTCATTCAACCTTCACAAGTTTTATGAGGAAATGGAAACACAGTTTGTGTTTCCCCACACTTTACATCATTGTAAATTAAAGATCTTTCATGAAATTTGGAATGAGGTTCCAGAAACCCATGATGATGCTAAGCTCACATGATAGGTTAGAGAGACACTAACACATGTTTCCAAAAAGATGGATATTTGGCAATGTGACTCTTTCTCTTTTATTTTGATATTAAACATACAATGTCTTTCAAAAGACAAATGATCAATGTATAAGACAAATGTACAAGAAGATTTTCTCAGCTATAATTCTAAGGATGACAGGAGAATCAAGGCACTTCATTCTGTCTTATTAATTTTCATGATTCATTGTAAAGAGTGAAATAATAAGGGAATTCTACATAGCTGATTGTGTATGTTATACACAGTACTGTGTCTTTTTATTTATTTATTTATTTATTTATTTATTATTTATTTTAGGTTTTTGCCATAGGGCTCATTTACCACCAGAAAGAAAGAGAGAGACAAAGAGAAGAAAGCTGATAAATCACTCCCTCCGCCACTGAAGCAGGGAGGATGTCCATGCTGCAATCCCTTCTCCTCCATTTTCCCAAGATTTTGGACATGCATACACATGTACCTAGCATGAGTTTCAAGCCATCAGGTCCAAGTCTTGAACCATGATCAGCCAGGTGGGAGTCTAGCACCTTAACCACCATGCCACCATTGGCCTCAATACTACTGTCATTTTATATAAGGGACTTAAACATTTAAAGATTTTGATATCCGTGAAGGGTCCTAGAACCAACTCCCCCAATATACAGAGAGAACTGAATATACATAAACATTTCGTGAGGATCTCTGCATATAGTCTAGAGGGAGCAGAACAGTGATGTGTATCAACCTTAAACACATGCACCACGTAGGGCTGACAAAGAACTTGTCAATGTTCCTTTAGTCTTACGGTTTTATTCTTGTTACTCTAAAATGTTGTAACAGTGCCGTGAGTTTTTGAGGCGGACTATGCCTTGTGCAAGTTGATTAGAAATAATAGGGAAAGTAGGGGCACCTCATTTCATGATATTTATTTGGTATCTCTAACCAAAGAGCCTATTGGGTTGGCGATTTGACAGGGTAAAAGTAGTGTGAGGTTAAAGGCTGGGTTTGCTCATCACACCCTTGTGACTGAGCAAGTTATTGAATCTTTTTAAGGCTCAGTTAGTTCCTCCCCATAATAGAGATAATGATGCCCACCTTAACTGGCATTGAATTGTAGAAATTAAATGAGCTAATGCCTGTAATGTATTCAGCACAGTGCCCAATGTAAGTGTGAGTTTAAGTAGGTCTATATTTAAAAATCAATAGCAAGATGTTCCTAGCTTTTTTTTTTTTTTCCCCTAAAGCACAAGTGAAGCTTGGAAAAAGCTTAGAAGTTCTAAGCACTGGGAAAGTGTGTCACTGATGTGAAAATTGACCAGAGTCATAGTAACATTTTGGCTCTACTAAATTAATAGTCTGCATATATCTCATGGCATAGATTTGTTCACCCTTAAGAATAAAGAGAGAGATTGTGTTACTATTTTGTATACATCCACAATCTCAATATGAGTGCATAAATTCCTTTTTTCACGTAGAATGGATTTCAGTCGATGCATGTTTAGAACTGTTTCTCTTAGTTCTGCTATTTTCTGGCTCCTTGTATCTACTCTTACAACAAAAGGAAATAGCAAAATACATCTCATTTCTTATCCTTTATATGATTACAACTAATAAAGATGATATAAAAGGAATAAGAGATAATGGTAACTGTTCAAATCATCTATGGACTGTGCTTGCGTGTGTGTGTGTGTGTGTGTGTGTGTGTATGTGTGTCTTTGAATGTGTATTTGAAGGGGCTGGGAAAGAATTAAGGTAAAAGAGAATAATAATGGAGTTTTCAAGTTTTGTGGCAACACACAACTCAGTAGAGTCTATGTAACACTAAGTAAAATAGATTCTTTGATATAAATATTGAGGATACTTAAGGAAAAGAGTTTGACACCTTTCCTCACAGCTGTGTTGAGTAAACTGATGCTTTAGTATGCAGGTGGTCTCACAGAGTCTTAATGTAGTGAATGAGCTTCTTAGGAGTATAAAACCCTGGTCTGAGAACCCATTTTAGCCTTGGTAACTGCTGGGCATGCTATGTCTTTTTGGCTTAATGAACAAAATTTTCCTAGGGCAAAATTTACTATGAACTTATTTTTCTTTTCAAGAACTGTGATGGGAGTTTATTAGCTCATGTGGTCCTTACCTAAGACTCACTCAATTCTTGTTTTCCCTATTAGTAAGCCAGTTAGATCTAAGAAGGAGAACATGCCTCTCCAAGGTCTTTGTGACCTAGGGTATAATTCCCAAACTTTTTTGTACATAAAAAACAACAGTTAAAACTTGCTATGAGGCAAAATCTAATTCAGAAGAGATAAGCTGCTCCCTGAATTCTGCATTACTAATAATCTTCCAGGACCTAGGACAACAACTTAAGTTCAAAACACTAATCAGGAGTTGGTGAATGCTTTCTGTCAAGGCCAACATAGTAAATTATCTACACTTTGTTGTAACTACACAACTCTGCTATCACTGCGTAAAGACAGCCGGGGATGATACATAAGCATATGTGTGTGGCTGTATTTCAATACAATTTTGACCCTGAAATTTGAATTTTATATAACTTTCACTATAAAAAAAAAAACAGTACTTCCTCCCTTAGATTTTTTCTAATCACTTAAAAATGTATAGTCCACTCAACCGGGGAACCCTATAAAAATGAGCAGTGGGCCAGAGACAGCCTGTGAGCAGAGTCTGTCAATACTTGATCTAGACAGACAGCTTGCTCTGTAACTGGGACTTGACACCTTGTCTGTTGCAATGAGAGAGACATTCTCTCTGCCTCCTGGTTTGGAAAACAACAAATTCGTAGGGATTTTTATGCTTTTTTTGAAAGAGAACCTAAGTCTGCCACTCTAAAGCTAGGATTTCCCTAGCCTTATTTCAGAAGCAGATTGAGCTTTTTATTCAGTCACCTTCGGGTTATTAGTGGTTTAGTAATTCACACCAAGGGTAGGAATTACTTTGGGGAAAGGAAAAAGTTAGAATGCTGTACCATTTGCTAAATCTGTAGAAACCACTTAGCCTGAAATGATTAGAAATCTTATTAATTAAGCCATCTATTTCAATGGTAGACTTTTATTTCTTTAGTACAAGTGTCGATGGACTCAGAAAGAATCCAACTTTTTCAGTGATGTACCCCAATCAGCACAGAGTAAATGTGGATGCCTGTGGCTCTAGGATCTGGACTGCAGTGGCCCATAGCAAGTGTGAAATTTCTTTGAAGTCTCCCGTTTTATCTTATAAATTCATGCGTATCTTGCATTTTATTTCCTAATCTATTGGTGTTTGTTGTAATATAAAAATATTGAAAATTACTTCTCAGTTCACTTTCTTAAATTTTTATGCTAAAAATTGAAAGCCTCAGGAAGTTGGCTTATGTTTACACTATCAGTTCACATATTCGCTCTGACTTATTGATGTGTATACATCAGTCTAAGAAGTTTAAACTTTGTAAGGGTCACTAATTCTCCTTAGCAGGGTATCTAGGTCATAAGCTCAATTCTAGATGCTGAATTCTTCCAGCCTCTGCCCTGTCCCCTTCTCAGGGCCTCTGCCATATGCTGTGAGAGCACATGCATAACGAAGTTCATCCAAGGATTTCTTATTTAATTACTTGGCACGGCACAAGGTTGCCTTGGCATGAGTGCCACTTCAACTCCATTTTCTTTGTTCTTTTTGGGCACAGGTAGGTTCTTGGTTTTCAAATTATGGAAAATATTTAATATGTTTAATAAGCCTACTTGTATAATGCAATGGATCAGAATAACCTGATGATGTCAATATCCCTAGACTCAATTCATTCTCTAACACCATGTCTTTCATTTCTCTTGTGTTTTATTTTTTAGTGGAAATAGATTCTTTTATTACTTAATGCCTCTATTATTTGAACTCTCTTACTAAGTAGCTAAGGTTGAGGTCAGTGGTTGGATGGTGTTATAATATTTTCATCTGCCTCTCCTCATTTGCTTCATGAACATCTACCATTCAAATCATTGGATTTTTTTAGAGGTTTTTGCTTCAGTGCATTTGCACTCTCCAGGTAGAGTGAGAGAGAGAGAGAGAGAGAGAGAGAGCAACAGAGACAATGAAAGGGAAAGTGAGAAATTACTGTGGGTGGGGGTGGGGGTACAATGGCTACACATCAATCTCTTTTCCTCCATTATCCTTTTGGGATCTAGGGCACGCACACATTCCCAGCATGAGTTTCAAGCCACGGGGACTAGGACTTGAACTGTGTTTGGCCATGTGGGAGTCTAGTGATTTGGCTCCATCCAAATCACACAACTTTTACAAACATAGAAATCAAGAACAAGTTTGTGACAAACTTCCACATTTCAATTTTTTAAACTTTTTAAAAATTTTTATGTTTAGGTGATGAGGTTTTGGAGGAAGCATAGAAAGATGTGGCTTTCCACAAGGTAGATTATTTAAAGCAATTTCTATAAATGTCTCTAACATCCATGGTTGTCATGAAGGTATATATTATTACTCTACTACGACGGCCTAACAGTGTTTAAAGAATATTCTTTACAGAAACATTGGAGATGACAGAGGGAACAACAAGAGGAGCAGAAGATGAGAATTTATTACTAATGGTGATGATCTTCTTGGGGACCAGCAGTTAGCGTTATGCCTATGTCACTGGATTCCCACATAGTTGACCGCGGTTCGCATCCCGGACCTGGTGGCTTGAAACTCACGCTGGGCGCGTGTGCGTGCATGCCCAAGATCCCAAGAGGAGAATGGAGGAGAAGGGATTGTGGTGTGACCATCCCCCCTGGGGGGTGATTTCTCGCTTTCTGTCTCTATGTCTCTCTCTGCCTGTCTGGCAAGCACACGCACCCTATAGCGATAACCTCTCAAAACAAATCAAAACAAACAAACAAAACTAATGGTGATGGTCTTCCTAGATTACGTGATCAAAGAAATATTAACTTGCACGAGTTAGAAGAATTAATAAACTCTTCCCAACCTTCTATGGGAAGCATCTTTCTGACAGAGGGATTGTAAGACACAAGCAGAATTTGAAAGAGAGACAATTAGTAAATAGCCTGGTATTCTAAATAGTATCAACAGAGAAAGGTATATTTACAAGTTTTGGTATCAATTTGTTCTGTCTAAAGTGAGTGCCTCTACACACTTTTGTACCTTAGGTATTTCACTTGCCTCACTCTAGTGTAGGTCTTTATCTCAAGAAACTCTCCAACTAGGAAATAAATCTCTGTACAAGAAATAGATCACCTATTTCCAACTGCTTAGACTGACTTTTTAGAGTCCCCCCACATACAGATATGAGTAGTCTCAACTTTCACACCTTCAGCGTATTTGTCTGATTGTGGCTCTACAAACAAATGGATCACTTGCCATTCCTCTTTTATAATTATTTTTTCTGTCTTGTCCCTTAACTTTTGTTTGCTAGCTTCTTCTTAACCTTTGACATCTTATGCAACCATGAGGCAAAGACCCTTTCATTACTTTTTTTTGCAAATTATAGCTTGTAGTGGACACTGTGGTATCAGCCAGCTTCCATCCTCCATTCCAACTTTCTGACTTACTGTTCCAGCTACTGAGAGAGTTGCTTGTAGCTAAAACATCCCTCCCAGAAATGGTCCTTGGTCAAAGAGAACCATAGTACATATAGCCGCATCCTCTTCCAAGATCATCCTGCTGCCAGTGGCCGGGCTGGTCTGGTCTGGTCTGGTCTGTATGGAAGTTGAACAGGCTAACTCTCTTGTTCTAATATGTAACAATGCTGAAGGCCATCTCAGCTTCTGACTTCCCCATAGTCTGAAACCTATCATGTGAACTCATTACAATCTAACTTTTCCCTCTGCCTGATTTTACTCTTGCAGTATCCCCCAGGTGTGGATGTGAAGAGTGTTCACCATAAGCCACCAACATGCAAATTTTCATCTCTGTTTTGTAACCACAGGAATTCCTACCTGCAGTGCTTGGTGTAAGAATAGTCTAAAAAACAGAGTCTAAAGTGAAATTTTACAGTGGAATCATCCTTAAGTGGGCCAGCCATGAGAACCTGAGCACTGGTGGGAAGTAGAGCACTCTCTGTCATGTAGAATACAGTTGGCGTATCTTTCATCTGTACCAAAATGGAATGGCATAGCAATCGAGGGAAAGTACTGCTTTGGGTAACACATCATGCCTTTGATAATTTGGGGGGGATAGCTATTCTAAGCGTAATCGAGTTTGAATGTTATTGTTGGGCAATGGATCCTTTGGTAAAAATCAAGGAAAGTTAAAGGTGATTAGTTTTCCATTAAAGGATAACTATGAAAGCCAGAGGATTTCATTGGCATCCTATAAAAGAAATCTTATCTCCTGCAGACAGAGGCCCAAGAAGGTAAGATCCAGGCCCAGACCCTAAGCATGATTTTAATGGAAATTCAGAAAAGGGTAATTTTGCAACTAATGACAGTGATATGGGCCCCTGACAAGTAAAAAAATATGTTTTCTTTGTTCAGTCTTAAATATAAAATTTATTAAGTAAAAAAGAAAGAAAGAAATACACCACAGAGTCCTAGATAATTTATTTACACAGTAAGACAACTTGTGCTCTCCTTCTCTCTGCTAAGCAATACTTTGCGCACACTGTGATTATGGTCCTGTAGTGACCACATTGTGATAGCCTTAATTATGTAATTTTTGTAAGACATAGTTGCAAGTAGCATATAAAGGCTGAAGAGATCCAGGTGTTGTAAGAGTTCTTTTATACAGAATAAGCCTCAGAATAATATGTCACTCTGGACCCTCTTTGAGACTTCCCAACACCAAGAAAACATCACGAACCATCAAATACGTTGTCATAGATATCATGGAAACGTTTCTGGGAAGTCCTTGGGTTTCTACCCAAGATCCTTCTGTTGTCACATTCCAAACTTATATTTAAATGCCCTGCAGCAACTTTATCATGGAGATGGTATTTTAAAGTCTTGAAAACTAAGACTCTACTGCTCTCACAGTTAATACCTTCTGTAATAAAACCTTCCTTTTTTTTTTTTTTTGAGAAGTTTTAGCTATAGGGTGCGTGTGCTTGCCATAAAGACAGAGAGTCAGAGAGACAGAAAGTGAGAAATCACCCCCTCCCCAGGGGGGATGGAAACATCGCAATCGCTTCTCCTCCACTGTCCACTCAGGATCCTGGGCATGCACACACATGCGCCTGGAGTGAGTTTAAGCCAACGGGTCCAGGACTTGAACCTCGGTTGACTACAATGGAGTCCAGCAACATAGCCATTACCCATCTGCTGGTCCCAAAAACCTTCCTTTTTTTTTTTTCAATTAATATTTGAAATATTTTTGCTATAGGGCATGTGGACTTAGTCTAGAGACAGAGAGAGACAAAAAGACAGAAAGAAAGACATCCCCTCCCCCACCCTGCAGGGGGGATTACCATGCCATAATTCTATCTCCATTCTGTCATCATTTGGGGCATGCACACATACATGCCTGGTATGAGCTTAAAGACATGAGTTTCAAGCTGCTGGATCCAGGACTCAAATGGTGGTCGACCATGTGCGAGTCAACCACTACTACACCTACTGGTCCCTAAAACCTTCCTTTAAGCAAGTTCTTATTGTCTCATAAATTGGTTTACTGTGTGAACAGTGGTCTGGCTTGATCTGTACATTTGTCTGGTAGCAAATGTCTAATATGCCAAGGTCAGGGCCCTTACTGGAAGGAGATAGGGGAAGAGGACATCTTTTCATCTGTATTGATATAAATTTACAAATCTGCAGATTTCCTTAAACTTTCTGAGCCTACAAAAATGGTCTAGCCTCTCTTAATGGCGAGTGACCTCTTCTTTCCTACTAACAACACATACAGCACATAAACCATCAGGATTTATCTTTCCTCCCCTCCAGGTTACTAGACCCAGAATTGGAGAACGGTTGCTAGTGAACTCTATCTAGCCTAATGACTGTTTTTGTAAATAAAATTTTTATTGGAATTTGGAAAAAGATGTAAACTGTTCTCTGTTCCTCATAAATGACAAATATTTTGTATTCTTCTTTCTTATAGGAATAGAAAAGAATGCATACACCAGTTAAATGCCAATGTATTATGTACTTGATTGAAGGTACAACGTAGCTCAACAGCTGAATTTGAGAATACTTCATTGAGTTGTCAGTAGTCTAATATCCTTCTCAAGGATTTCTCTGGCTTCTGAAGCCAAACTGTGCAATAGAAATATAATGGGGACCACCACCCTGCATATTTTAGATTTTTCAGAGTGACACAAATCTCTTCTATATTAATTTAATATTATTTCTGATTTACCATTTTGCCCTATGGAAAAACGGTATTAGAGGCTTTCACATAAGCTTTGGGGCTATAATAGCTTTCATGCCGCAAGCCAAGGGATTAATGTGTGTGCTCTTTCAACAACCATGTATATTCCAATACACACTTAAGGACAAAGGAAATAACTTAGGAAAGTATGCACGGCCTTAACAGATACAAGCCAAATCTAGTCCAGCATTATTTATATTATCTGGCTGTGAACTGATCCAACTATAGGGGCTTAGTAGGGGCAAGATAACACTTTCAGTGTCTGGGTACTGATGACAGATTGTATCTTATGATTAACAATGCTGAAAGTGTTTGGGTTTTCCACAATCACCAGTATATGGTTACTTTATAAATTATCATAGTTTTTATTTTTTTCATATTTGTTTGTTTGTTTTTCCAAATTTGGCAAAGGGTGCATATACTCATGGGGGGTGGGCAGAGGGCAGGTAGTGAAGTTAAGGAAAGTGAGAAAAATATCTCCAATGGATTATGATCATGTTGGAATCCTTTCTCAACTTCTCCCTCCTTTTGTGATTTTAGGCATGGTGTATTTTTCAAGCTATCAGGCCTAGAATTCAAACTATTCAGATGGCATGTGGGATCCAGCTTCTTTAACCACCAGGCCACAGCTGGTCCGTCCCATATATATTTTGTGGTAATACAGTGTCCTTTCTCTTGGGAATCTAGTTTCTCTCTCCATCAATAGATTCCAGGCCTGAAAACTGAGTCAAATTTAGAAGTAGAAATAGAATAATGATTTTTCAATTGAGTGGTTGACCTCAACTTCCTGATTATTTATTCTTGATTTATCTTTTTGTATACATTAAGAAATATCCTTCTTAATGGGACCAGCAGTTAGTTTAACGTCTATGTCGCTGAAGTCCCATGTAGTTGACCACGGTTCGAGTCCCAGACCTGGTGGCTTAAACTCATGCTGGGCGTGTGTGCATGTGTGCCCAAGATCCCAAGAGAAGAGTGGAGGAGAAAGGATTGCAGCGTGGCCATCCCCCCTAGGGGGTGATTTCTCGCTTTCTATCTCTCTGTCTCTCTCTGTCTTTCTGGCGAGCACACGCACCATATAGTAAAAAACCTCTCTCAAAAAAAAAAAAAAAAAAGAAATATCTTTCTTAAAAACTAGGGCCTTATCTTGCTCCTGGGAAAACTATGTTCTATTAACCAACTATGAGCTTTTTGTGAATTAGCGATTCCTCTCCCAGTTTCCCCACCTACCTTGCTGTTCATTATAATGATTATGCCCACACGAATATGTCCCCCATCCTTGGAAACAGAACAACTACTAAGTAAGCAATCACTCAGTTTCACTTGTGAGACAACCTTGAGCAATGTATCATAGATTTTATCAAATCCACTATATATATATTATATTAATTATATTATATATTATTTATATGTTTTGCCAAAACCAACCTTAATGATAGTATTGGTAATATTCTTTGATTTACTTTAGACTAATGTTGCTCTTTTTAACCACTACTGATATGCAGATTATATGTTAATTTTTCTCTTGCCTTTAGATCTGACACTAAGAGTTTGAATGTTTTATGATATGCTTTTGTTCTTCAAAATGCCCATCTGTACCTAGGCAGATTTTTTTTATAACAAGTGAAGCAATGCACTCAGAATTAGGCATTTTTAACAAATAATTTATCACACAGAAATTGATCATCATGGCCACTGTCCTAATTACGTTTTTATAACTATGTACAGGGGTTTGGAAAAAAAAATTCCTTTCAACAGTTACTAAGTACTTTCAAAAGTGTATATAAATGTTTCTACATCATTGGGAGAGAGCTTTCATTTCTCTTAATCTTTGCACTTTAGCATCTCAAGGGATTAAAATGCATGAATCATGAATTTAAAAAATTTTAAAAAGCACTAATTGATGAATGATATATAGATATATATATAATACCTACATAGAGAAATACACATTTTAAAAAAGCGATACATTAAAACACCAATGATCTTTAGAATAAAACGCATTGTAAATAGCACAAACCTGTAATTTCCCATCCCTTTCTTCTTCCCTTGAGTTAGAGCCAGTTTCTGGAAGCTCGGCTAACCTTTCATGGTTACAGTAACTGGAAGAACGTCATTCTGCATCCTCCAATGATAGAATTTCTTTTGAACTAAATTTGAGACCCAAGTGGCAATGATATGCTGGCATCAGTTTATGCCATCTCACAAGAATCAGTTGTAAATTTTCAGAAATTCTGCAAGCTGATTTTTTTTTACTCAGAGATTATTAAAAATTAAATTGCATAACCATACAATGAAATAAACTATACTAAAACAAAGGCAAGATATACTCAGAATGTATCACTTTCTAATTATATTGCTACATTTGACATCATCTCTTCTCTATGTGCACTTATTTATATGTGGAAATACTATCCAATGGTGTAGCAATTCCTATTTTTTCCATCTCTACTTTCCAAAATGACACATTGATAGCTTGATATGCTCCACAAAGAGGAAATTTTCATCACAAAGTTATGAATTGCTAAAAATCAGGACCTTCTTATTTTGGTGGAAAACTAGATTTTAAACATTTTGTACTAGCACACCACTGAATCACCTCCCTTCACAGAGCTGCAAGTCCAAAACTTGGAAACGATTTTATAATTTAGTTAAGAGAAGGAAATATAGAGATTACCCAAGGATGTATAGATGAGCAAAACTAGTTATATTCATTGACACACCACACAAGGGAAGAAGTAAATAAGTACCTGGAAAGACTGCATATTACTAAATTATGAATGACAAAGCTATCAAAAATGTTAGGAAACACTTTTTTATATTATTTCAATTGAACAAATGAGAAAATATAAGTTCTCTTAGTAACTCAATGGTTGAGTTCAACAAAATTGACGTTTAAATACTGTTGGTGTTACTTCTTCTATACCATGTTGTGCATTTAGAAGGTCAGGGGTCCATTTTTCTCCTTCACCTAATTTGTTTACCTAACTTATCTTTAAAAAATGCGAATTTATGTTAGATCAAATTACTGATTTGATAAAATGGCATGTAAAGTTTCCAGTTAATGAACAAATAACTATTTCCAAAATTTTTATTATTTATATAGTATATGTAGTTACTGTTTCTCAAATATTTTTCATATTTTTCTGCCTTTAGAATGGCAATTTATAATTATAAGGAAATACTGACTTCCCTTATAAGTAATAATTTTAAACTTATTACTGTTATGTGCTAGGTTAATCAACTTGGTGAGTACACACTGTTATACCTATTTTAGAGAGTGAACTAAGCCTCAAAGAGTTTATGCAACTTAGCTGATATAACTAGTTAGTAACAGTGCTATGTTTGTACATCAATACTTCCTTATTCCACAGCCTGTTTTTCAAAATTTTTCCTTCTTCTTCTGTCTCCCTTGCTATGCCACTTTGTCTCTTAAAAATCCGCCTGAAGAAAAAATAGTAAAAATATTGCCAGAATTGTGTAGAAATTCCTTTTGGCATTTTAGATCTCATCCAAGCAAAATTAAAATGTCAGTCATTTTCAAGGTCACCCATTGTCACAGACGTTTATCATTGTCATGAACTATTTAACCTGGAGGGGGGTCCAGAACTGAACTTTAAAGTTATCCTTCAAAAAAAAAAAAAAAATCCTGGGCTAAAAGAAGATAACTTGGGACAGAGTAAAATAACACTCAAAGTAATGAAATATGAAGTCATTAACACTCTAGCAAAGTAATATAAGCAAACTGACAGCACAGAAAGAAAGAAAATTCACATATATTCCATTCTCTTGTACCTTCCCACAGTAGGAAGGAAAAAAAAAAAAGATAGACTAAGGGCAATGCAGAAAGGCTGGCAAATTTGAAACAAATTAAAGGCAATAACCTTAAATATAGTGATAATAGGTCTGTGGGATTCACTACTGTAGGACATCTTTAAATCAAATAACAATGTTGGACTATGGAGTGGATAATTTAATGACCAATAACCTTGCTGCTGTTTTGGCTGAAGAAGATACACAACATCTCATGGGCCTGATCTGATCAGCCCAAGGGCAAGGAGAATTTAATTTTCCCATGAACTAGATAAAGTATTCATCAGAGTAACTAGCGCTTGCTTTCCCATGTTACCAGGACCTACTTTTGGACTGAATTCCTAGCTCAGGTATTAAACATTACTTTGCAATGGGCCCCATAGGAAAGTGAAAGAATGGTGTCAGGGTAAAAGATAACTTTAATTTCTTTCTCTAGTAGTGGGGGTAAATTTCATTGAACCATTCTAATACCCTCTTCCAGTTGACAAAATTTACTAAATAACTGGCTCAAGGGTAAAATTCCAGTTTGTGACCTTAGAAGATGAAGAACACAACCCAGGATGATTGTTTTACCTACTAAAAGTGCAAAAATGTGCAGGCATGTGAACAGTAGAGCTATTCATCATTTCTGTTTTTACATGATATGTCCTGTGGATCCTTTTATCTTAGTGCATGAAAATTCATTTATTAGAGTATTCAATATTCAATAGTATAAATAAAATTCTTGTGTTATGAAAAAATAGATATTATTGGGAGCTCCTCTGTGGAAATATATTCAAATGCTTTTCTAATTTTTATTTATTTATTTTATGAGAGTTTTTGTTTGTTTGTTTGTTTTTGTTTTTTATAGGGTACTTGCACTTGCCAGAAAGAAAATGAGAAATAACCCTCCTCCCCCCCTCCCCCCAGAGGGGAATGGCCATACTACAGTCCCTTCTTACCATTTTCCTCTTGGATTTTGAGTACACAAGCACATGCACCTGGCATGAGTCTTTTTTTTTTTTTTTTGGAGAGTTTTTTGCTATAGGGCGTGTGTGCTCACCAGAAAGACAGAGAGAGACAGAGAGACAGAAAGCAAGAAACCAGTCCCCAGGAGGGATGGCCATGCTGCCACCCCTTGTCCTCCATTCTCCTCTTGGGATCTTGGGCACACAAGTGCCCAGCATGAGTTTAAGACACTGGGTCTAGGACTCAGACCACAGTCGACTACATGGGAGTCCAACGACATAGCCATTACACCAAGTGCTGATACCCTGGCATGAGTCTTAAGCTGCGGAGTCAGGACTTGATCCATGGTTGACTTTGTGGGAGTCCAGCGACTTAACCATTATGCCATCTACTGGACACTTACGTTTCTTTTTTAATCACTGATAACAAATATTTTATGTATATCACTGTGCATATCTCCAAGTACATTTGTGCATTAAATTCCTTTTAATGAATTTACTGGGTCAATGGTTACATATATTTTCAGAACATAGAAGATGGGTGGTGCCAAATTGCTCAGCAAAGTTGACCAAACTGTACTCTCACTAATGTAAGTAAGAACATATGCTTTTTCATCACAAACCAATTTTTATTTTTAAATTTTCCAGAGGATACATGTGTTTTCCAGAGGGAGAGATAGAGAGGAAAAAAAAAATGAGAAAGCATCTCCCATGGGTAATGGTCATATCACAACCCATTTTCCTCCATCTCCTCCTTTTCAGAATATTGGGCACACACATAAACATGGCAGTTGTGTTTCTCAAACCACTGGATCCAGATCTCAAATCACACTATCAGCCATATGTGATCCATCTGCCTTAACCAGCACATCACAGGCTGGCCTATTGAGACCAGATTTTTTTTAAAGAATTATTTTATTCAACTTTATTTATTTTTAATTTGACCAGAGGAGGACAGACTGAGAGAGAGAGAAAGAGAGAGAGGGAAAGTGAAAAAGCAAGCCACTAGGTCCAGGACTTGAACCAGGGTCAGCCATGAGGGAGTCCAACACCCTTAATTATCATGCCACCTACCGGCCCCAAGATCTGATTTTTTATACTTGTTTTAATTAATAAAAATTGAGAGTAATTATTCTTATATTTTTCTCATGTTTAACATTATGTGAGACTTAAGGAAGACCATTCCATGCGTAGATAAAGTCCTTTCTTTTTCTGATACTTCATTATTCCAATTCTTTACACAGTTTTATCTATCTTGTAAAGACCTTTCTCAGGGCCTGCAGGTGACATGGTGATTAAGGTGCTGGACTTCCATCCACATGGTTGTTCAAATTCCAGACCAGGCAACTTGAAACTCACACTAGGCACATGTGCATACATGCCTAAAATCCTGGGAGGAAATGGAGTTAAAAGGGGTTGTGGTACGGATATTCCCCCCTGGGTGTGTGGGGTGTGGTTTCTCACTTCCTCCCTCTGTCTCTGTGTCTCTGATGAGCACATATGCACTATAGCAAAAATCTTTCTCTAAAGAATAAGATAAAATCTTTTACCTCATGGATTGTAAGTGTTTAAATATTTAATGTAATAGTCCTCACTTAGACTTTTTAGGTATTAATTTTTACCTACATATATCTGAGATCTTTTAATGTAATTATATCTTATAAATTAAATTTCCCAACCAACTGAGATATTAAAGAGTTAAAAATAAATATTATTTGGTTAAAGTGAGTCTCTTTTTGTTGTCAATGAGCTGATAGAGATTAGATGAAAGGATACCAATACCAAACATCAGGAAAAGAATGATGAAATGAATCACAGTGTGAGGCAATAAGTGGTAAATTTATTAATGCATTCACCTATGCACAGAGTCATTCAACAAATATTTCCTGAATACTTGCTGGGTGTCAGCAGTTTACTAATCTAGGGACAAAATAATTTTTACTAAGCATATTTAATGTATCTCTTCTAAGCAGTTCCTAATTATAAAAAAATATAATCAACAAAAGTTATGTATCTTCAAGATTTCTTTTGTTAATGATGCTTTCTCATTGTGTCCATTGAAATTCTGATAAGGACTTAAATTAAAAGCAGACATTGATTATCTGTGGGAGAGACTATCTCATGAAGTACAAAGATGGGTAACACAGGGTATTATGATGGATTTTGAGTTAGAAGACTGCTTCTGTCTTTCCGAGTTGCCATCATTATGCATGACTTCCATTTTTTATTCCATTTTTGTCATCACATGGCTGCTGGATCTCTAGTCATAATATCTGCTATGAGGAAAGAATCACTGGCTTTCATCTTGCTTTTAGATTTCCTGAACGTCCATCCAGTAGTTGGCAATGGAAGCCATTTCAATCTCACTGTCTTCTTTATTATTGACAGAATTTAAGAAAATGATTTGCTATCGTTGACACTATTGTTTTTCTACTTTTGCTATTTAAAAAGCAAAAAATCTGGGCATGTTAATAGAAAGAAGAGAATGGAAATTATGTAATCAACTTCCCTACAACCATAAAAATTACATAATTTTCTAGAAAGCAATCTTTGAATTTCCTTCTCCTCCAAAACAGAACCAAGAATGAGCACGCGTGTTCTGTTCTAACTATGATACCCATGTGGAACCATCATGCAGGAACAACCCATCGCTGCAGCTCTGGGATAGAACCTCAGCTTGAAGCCAGGGCTTTTAGGGCGCCATGCTCCTTAACGTTTTTACATCTTCTCTCTTACCTGTTTTTATCCTTCATCCCATTTCTCACACAATATAAAACATGCATTCAACCTGTTTTGCTTCCTTTCTCTTTTTCTAATAACCATGAAAGTTTATATCTTATTAATTAATGTTGCTTTCTGCCTCCCCTCCTCTAGTCTTAAATTCAATTCCTCCAAGTTTCTAAAGTCAAAGCCATCCTTTAAAATATCCTTTCAAAATTCTTCCCATTCAACAAGATTAACTTTTTAAGCACTCATCAAAAAACGAAGCAAAACAAAAAAGCTATAAACCTGATCCTGGCATATGAGACCATCCATAATCTAATCTGTCTGCTCTTGCCACAGAGGGACTCTAAAAAGCCTAGGTCCTCCTCAATCTGTACCTCTCCTAATGAGGTTCCCTTTCTTCCTTTTCCAAATACTCTCGAGCTTTGTTGAAGTTGCCTTTGGCTGCACAGAAGATGATATCAGTAAGCTCTTGGATGGCATCTCTTCCACTGTAAAACGGGCCTTCTGTCCCTCCACATTTATCTGCAGGACACAGTGCCACATTCTGGTTTCCAGCCATCTCTCTCATATTTGTATTGTCCTATGTCTTTCACAATATTCATGCCCACTATCCGAATGCTTTCCTTCACCTTTTTTTTTTTTTTTGGAGAGATTTTCACTGTAGGGCGCGTGCGCTCGCCAGACAGACAGAGAGAGACATAGAGACAGAAAGTGAGAAATCACCCCCCAGGGGGGATGGTCACGCCGCAATCCCTTCTCCTCCATTCTCCTCTAGGGATCTTGGGCACGCACGCACACATGCCCGGCGTGAGTTTTAAGCCACCGGGTCTGGGACACGAACCGCGGTCGACTACGTGGGAGTCCAGCGACATAGCCATTATGCTAACTGCTGGTTCCCCTTTCCTTCACCTTTTGAACACATAGTAGGTTCTCAAAAATCTCTACTGGTTGAATTTGTTTCATTCGCCTTCTATTTATTCCTTTTGTGATTGAAAGTCTCTCTTCTCCTGTTCCTGCCTGTCAATTTCTAACCAAAATTGTATCTCAGCCCAGTCTCCCAGTCTGATGCTCCATAGAGCCAGACTATATCTCCCCTCCCGCTGCTGAGGTCACAGCATTCCACAATAGGCTGGCTATTAGCATAAGGTCTGGGATGGAACTCAGTTATCAGCGCCTTTTTAACTGGATGATTTCCACTGGGTTTTATTTCTGTTTGCTTGTTAATAGAAATGCCCATTGGCAGTGGCCCCAGATCAAAAGTATGGGCCTAATAGAATCTAAAAGTTCATGTTTAATTTTAAAACCAGACTCCCTTTAGATTCTCAGTATTGCCAAAATTCATCTAAAAAGCAGAAACTGTCATTTTTCCTTCCACCTTCAAAAGCAGCTGAACAAAATTTAAATACATCTGGTTATAACAAACAAGCTAGAAAGTGCACCACAATTGGGACAAGCTTGTGCCCAGATCCAATTTTTATGACTGAGTTAGAAAGCCCTTGAAAAATGGGGCTCATGGTGAAATCCCTGCTGGGGCATTAGCTGGAGCCTCTTTGGCAAGAAAGACTGCAGTAATAAGCATGAGTGACATTTTCCCAAAGCAGGTTAAATACCCCAATAGAAACATAGAAGAAATTATACTTAAAGGTTCTCACAGGCAGCTTGAGTTGATTTGACACCTCCTCTTTGCAGGTGAATTCCCTCTGTGACAAATCACATGATAACAATTTGTGGGCTGAATTAGATGCTTTTATGACTGTTAATACCACAGCTTTTGACACTAAGTCAATGTGACAATAATGATAAAATTTGTTTATTTTCTTGTTTGAAATTTCCCCTCTCAATGGTAAACTGAGATTATTTGAAGAACAGTGTCTTATTGGCCCTTCTCTTCCTTATGACTACTACACCTTGGTAATTGCTAATCAGACAAAGACAGTCTGTGTCTCTTTTTAGCTGAGTGCTTGCTTGACCAAGGCTCTTGGTTTCTTTTGGGGTGAAATGACATGGAACAAGTTTACTTTTTTGACCTTTCAAAAACTTCACTCTTGTTTGAGTCTTATCTCAGAGTACGGTAAACAGACTGACAGGATTAAAAAAGCTATTCACAGAGAAAATGTTCGCTTATTCAAAAATCAGGATTAAAAAAGCTATTCACAGAGAAAATTTTTGCTTATTCAAATTTTTTTTTTTATTTTTTGTTTGTTTTTGTAAAAGAATTCTTTTATTTAACTTTATTCAACCTTATTTATTTATTTTTAATTTGACCAGAGAGAGAGAGAATGAGAGAGAGAGAGAGGGAAAGTAAGAAAGCAAGCCACCAGGTCTGGGACTCAAACCACAGACAGCCATGTGGGAGTTTAGTGCCCTTAACCATCATGCCACCTGCTGTCCTCAATTCTCCACACATTCATATTAGCCTTGAAAACTTATTACAGGTAGACTGTTGGTTGGACACTCTTCCTATTCATTATGGAGCATCAGTATAATATAGTGGTTAAAGGATAAATTTTGGAACCAGTTTGTCTACAGTCGTCTCTGAGCTCTACTGTTTACTAACTACATGACCTTATGCAAGTTAATTTTTTTAACATTAATTAATTTATTTATTTGGTGTCATTTTCAAGCCTCAAGGTCCAGGACTCAAATCATAGTCGGCCATGTGGGAGTCTAGCACCTTAACCGCTACACCACCTGCTAGCCCCAACAAGTTATTTAATCTGTTTGTGTTTTAGGTTCTCCATCTGTAAAATGGGCTTAGAATAATGCTTGAATTATATTATTTTTCCTATTTTCTCACAAAATTGCTCTATTGCAGATCAGTGAAATCTACTCTTAGACTTTCTAAGAGTCCATATTTGAAATGTATTTTGGAATGAAAGCCTCTGTTAGGCTGTTTTTCCTGCCAGGAATGTCTGCCTTTGGGTTCCCCTCTCTCCTCTCCCTCCTCATCACTATTTTATTTATCATGTTCAAGATTTACAATAATGCCTAATAATTGATTCTTTTCTGATATTTCCCACCTACTTCTGAATAGCTCTTTTTTTTGAATATCTTACTATCCATGTCATTTTTCCTTTCAGCACCTATCATATATTGTATTCATGGACTGTGGTGAATATTTATCTTATAAGGCCCTTCAAGCAAGGTATCTAATTTTTTTGCTTTCTTCTATACCTGCTCTAGCAGCTAGCAATATTAGTTTGTGCTTAACCAAACCTGTGAAGTTTCATATGATAATTCAAATGTATTCAGGATGTAGTGTTCTTGCCTGTAACTTTAAAAGACCACTTGGCAAAAAATCAGAATTCTTATCTTTATATGGTAATAAATATTAGAAACGGTCTGAGGGCAAGTATCTTAGGGATTACTTATTCAAATTTTGTTCTATCACATGCAGAACGTTAGGCTATGCCATTCTTTGTAGTCTCTTCAACACTAACTCTTTTCCTATTCTACTCCCAGTAATTCGATAATCATAATTGGCAAAGTGGCTTTATTATTTTTATTTCAATGACTAGCTGCAGGCTGTTGACCGGAAGCAGTCCTGCCTGTCCATCCATGACACTAATCTATATTTCAGCTCTTTTCCACCTTGTGATGGACAGAATTCCCTTACACGACCTTACACTGATCTTTAGCCTCCATGATGAGCCCATTCCTGGAGGTTTTGTTATGGTTGGTTTCTTTGGGTGAATGTACCTTTGTATTTCTATGCTTATTAATTGCATTTGATCCATGCTCTGTCCAAGGATGATTGTTTTGTCCCTGATAATTGCTCCATTTTCCTGAAATGCTTCCATACCTTTGACCTAGTTTCTTTTGTTGTGACGCTCTCTCTGAGTAGCTTAGGGTTGTGTCCTTCTCCTAGAGCTAACATCATTTAGCACAGTTCCATGAATATTTTGAACACTCATTATGTCCTTGGTGAGAAAATAAATGCAGCAAATTCTCAGTTGCTGGACATTCTATTAACTAAAACTGTTTATTAAGTGGCACTTTGCACTTCTCCAGAAAATTATATTTAAAGTTCTTAGTGATATTTTGTCATTGAAATAGCAATATATGCATTTGGAATCAGTAATAGAAGCAATTATTTTCAGAATAATTTTAATTATAGTTGCCGTATGCTAATTCTCAGTGAATTACTATTCCATGTATGTATTCTATAATAAACATTCTTAATCTGAATATTATAAAACTGAAATTCTACATGAACAAGCTCTGTTCAGAGGCATATGGTATATATTTGTAGCTTAACTTGGATGGTTTGTACTGCAAATATCTATATTACATTAAAATATATTTAGAAAATAAGGTAAGTATCGATCATGATAAAAAATAAAACTGTGGAGTTAATAAAAATTCTAAAAAGATGTCATTTTCAAATTTTACACCGTATTATCCTTGATCATAAACCTACATAGTAGTATCCCCTTCTTATTTATGATTTTGCTTTCCCGGTTTTTTTTTAATCTGTGGTCATTGCAGACCAAAAATAGGTTAGTATGGTATAAGAAGATATTTTCGGAGAAAGAGAGGTGACATAAAAATAGTTTTTATTATAGCATGGTGTTCTAATTATTTTCTTATTCATTATTATTATTAATCTCTTATTATACTTACTTTATAAATGTAACTTTATAATTGTGTGTAGGAAAACATGACATACAATAGGTTTAAGTGTGATGTGTGTTTTCAGGCATCTACCTGGCGGGGGCTTGTTATATATCCCTCATGGGTAAGGGGGGGACTACTGTATCTCTTTAATGTATCTATTTAGGAGGGAAATCTAACAGAGGAGGAGCAGGTTATGATTTAGCTAATGAATATCGTAATGCACAAAGCTTATCGGAGGCTCTGTTAGGCCATTTAGGTGGCCTTGATTTAGTCATACATTCTCTTCACCTTTCAGGGTCTTACCTGCTCTTCATTCTTCACATTCCCTTCTATTCTCTCCTTATTTCTGTTTCTTTTTTTTTTTAAATATAATTTATAACTTTTCATTGAAATAGTGATGAAATACTAAATAAAATACAATGAATGAGAAGATGCAGCCGTAAGACTTATGGAAAGATAAGCACTTTGGAATGTAACACTTTAGATGCTTCATGTGAACAAAAATGTAAACAGCTATGATACTGGAGTAACAAATAAGGATGGTTAGAAAATTTAAATAAAACTGGGCAACTAGTATGATTTGGGTAATAATAGCAAAGAGAAAATTTATCCTGACTACACAAAGAGTTCATCCTTTTTTTGAGAATTTAAAATAGAAGAAGCAAGGGGAAGAATGTCTGCATGTATTCAGATCAAGAAACAAAGGGAGGTAAGATTTCTGAGAAAGTTCCCTATTTAAAAGTTCAATTGGCAGTGAGTCATCCTGCACAGTAGCAAGGAGCCTTTGTACTTACGGAGTGGCTTTTGTGTAAAGATCTCACAAGGCAAAGAGCTGCAAAGAATGCCTATTCTCATTTCAGATGGACGACAACTAAATCAGGAAAAAAAGGAGACAGAATAGAGGTAGGTTTTGAATACTTCATTATTGCGTCTCAATAAAATTTTTTACATACCATTAAATGCACGGATTTGAAGTGCACCATTCAAAGATCCCATTTATATAACTCTCGTCCCTGTCAAGATACAGAACACTTTTCTCACTCCAGAAAGTTCTCTTAACTGTCGTCAATCTATATCCCTCCTCCCAAAAGGCAACCATTAATCTGATTCCTCTTTTTTATCATAGACTAGTGTGGTCTGCTCTAGAACAAAGTATAAATTAAATCACACCATAGCTATCTTTCTGACTTTTTTATTCACTACAGTTTAAAAAAATAATCTTTACTTTTAAAACAGTATTAGATTTAAAGAAAAATTATTGAGATAACACAGAGTTCCCATATACCTCAGACCCAGGAACCCTCATGAACATCTCATAATAGAATGGTACATTTGTTATAATTATGGAGCAAATATAGATGACTTTTTATTAAGTAAAGCCCATTCTTTATTCAGGTTTCAGTATTTACCTCATGTTTATTTGCTGTTATAGGATCCCAGTTACAATACTACATTACATTTATTTTTTTTAAAGAATATTTTATTTTAACTATTTATTTATTTATTTATTTATTTATTTATTTAAAATTATTTATTTAAATTTGACCAGAGAGGAATAACCTGAGAGAAAGAAAGAGAGACAGTGAGAAAACTAGCTGCCAGGTCCGACACTCGAACCACTGTGGGAGTCCAGCTCCCTTAACCACCACACCACCTGCTGGCCCCGCTACATTACATTTAGTCATTATGCAATCTTTAATTCCTCTTAGAATGACAATTACACTTGCCTTATGTTTGACAACCTGGATAGTTTGTAATTTCCTTTTTTTATTTCATTTATTTATTTTTTTTAATTTGTCATAGGGTATTTGTGCTTGCTAGAGAGAGACAAAGGTAGGGGGTTAATGAGTAAGTCCCCCCTCCCTAGGTGGGGGATGGCCAGGCTGCAATCTGTTCTCCTCCATTCTTCTCTTGGAATTTTGGGCAAGTATGCACATACACCTGGTGGGTTTTCAAGGCCCTGGGGCTGGGACTCAATGACACAGTTGCCCTTGTGGGATCTATCTGCTTTAATCACCACACCTCCTGGCTAGCCTATGAACTTGGATACTTTTGAGGCTTACTAATACAATATTTTATAGAATATTCCTCAGTTGGATTGGTTTGATATTTGTCTCATGATTAGACTAGGATTGCAGGTTT
Organism: Tupaia belangeri chinensis; assembly: GCF_000334495.1. Classification (NCBI taxonomy): domain Eukaryota; kingdom Metazoa; phylum Chordata; class Mammalia; order Scandentia; family Tupaiidae; genus Tupaia; species Tupaia belangeri. The sequence continues at coordinate 1,789,078 of NW_006160212.1, forward strand.
TGGGCAGGAAAAATACAGAAACGTAATTTTCATCATATGAAAAGGATGCAGTGATCAAATAATTTATCATTATTGATGTTGATCTTGATTACCGATCTAAGATAGCATTTCTTGTATTTCTCTAGTGTAAATTTCCTCTTTCTACCCCTTCAGCATAAAATTTAAAGTTTATCCATTTTGTTGCATGAACTATCAGTGTGTTCTCTGGTATTGCAGAGCAGGATTTACTTTATAATTATACTTTAAATTTTTAGCTATTCTGTGGTCAAAGAACATTTGTGTTGTTTGCAATTGTACAATGTTATGAACTAGACTGCTATGAACATTTCTGTATGTATTTTTTGTGTATAAATGCTTTCATTTATCTTAGGTAGATATCTAAATGTTAAATAATTGAATCATATATGTCATGTATATCAAACTTCATGAGACTTGCAAAATACCAATTCTCAAAATAATTATATTATTTCCCACTCTCACCAGCCAGCCAAGCATTTTCATTGCTTTGTATTTTGTTTACTGTAAGTATCTGACCTATTTTAATTTTAGACAGTCTAGTGGATATAGGGTGGTATCTAATTGTGGTTTAATTTTATTTCCTTTATTACCCATATTGTGATTTTTTTTTTTTACATATGTATGAGAACTTCAAAATGTTTGTGGGAAAGTGAAATTCATAAATGTTTATTTTGGTGCAAATATTTTTTGAAATCTATGCTTACTTTCTTCATAATGTTCTTTTTAAAATAAACTTTTAAAAGACTATTCATTTAGGCCATTTTTATTTCTTTTCCATTAAATTGCCCTTCCTCTTCTCCGTTGCCTTGATATTCTTATCAAAGATGATTTATCTAAGAATGGATTGGCTTCCGTATTCCTATTTTATTCCATTGAATTATTATTTTTTTCTTTTTCTATTTTTTGGGGAGGTTTCTGCTATAGGGCACATGCACTCGCCAGACAGACAGAGTGAGACATAGAGACAGAAAGCAAGAAATCACCCCCCAGAGGGGATGGCCACGCCGCAATCCCTTCTCCTCCATTCTCCTCTCGGGATCTTGGGCACGCACGCACACGTGCCCGGCGTCAGTTTCAGTCACCGGGTCCGGGACTCGAACTGCGGTTGACTATGTGGGAGTCCGGCGACATAGCCATTATGCTAACTGCTGGTCCCTTCATTGAATTATTTGAAATAGCATACTGTCTTGATTAATATTGCCTTTAAATCAAGTGACATAAACCCACCCACATACAGGGAATGGACACACTGCAATCGCTTTTCCTCCATTGCTCCCTTCTTTCATGGTTTTGAGCACTCAGGCACATATGTCCCATGTGTGTTTGACGCCGCCTGGCCTGGTATTCAAACCACACACTTGGCCACAGGGGATCCAACTCACAACCAGGCCATTAGCTGTCCCAAATTTTCTTAAATTAACATTTCATCTCAAAAATCTTTCTATATTGGTAGACATCTCATGTGTTTCAACATAAATAAACATATCATTTCTGTTTGAAGATACTTTTAATTCTTCCTAATAAACATGTGGGTTTTCCCCCTCTGGTCCTTACACATTATTTTACTGATTTTGACCTCACTGGCAGTGTCGAATAGAGAAGTTATAGGAGACATCTTGATCTTTTTCGAAATATTAGCAAAAATATATATAGCTTTTCACCATTAAGTATCATGCTAGCTGTAAGCTATTTGCAACCTCTCTTGGTCACATTGTTGAATATCCTTCTATTTCCACCTTGCTGAGAATTATTTTTAATCATAAATGCATATTAAATTTTGTCAGATATATTTTCTGCATATATTGAGATGATCACATAAATATGCTCATTTATATTGTTAATATATTGAATTACATTCATTGACTTTCAAGCATTAAACCAACTTTGCATTTTTCTGACATATTTTACCTGATAATGGTGAATTATCCTCTTTATATGCTATTTTATTTTGTTTTCTAATATATGGAAACTATATTTTCACATGTTATTTTTGGCCTATATATTTCTAGTAATATTTTTGTTTGGTTATAATATTAAGGTTGATCTTGGCTTAATAAAAATGAATAAGAAAGGTTTTTCTCTCTTTTCCCTGAAAGAATAAACAGAACTGATTTTTCTCCCTTAGATACATAGAGGAATTCAGCGCCAAGCCATCAGGACCTGAGATTTCTTTATGGAAATATTTATTATTATGGATTCAATTTTTTTTATTATTTAAAGGGCTGATATTCTATTTTTGCTTAAGTTTGATAATTGTTGCCTTTCAATAATTAATCAATTTTTTTATTTTTTAGAATCTTGTGGAATAAAATCAACAATAAATTTCCTTATTATACTTTCAACATCTTTAAAACCTATAGTAATATTCATCTCCTATATATATTTTAATTTTCTTTTTTTTTTTTTTTGGAGAGGTTTTTTAGCTATAGGGCACATGCACTCACCAGACAGACACAGAGAGACAGAGAGACAGAAAGCAAGAAATTACCCCCCGGGGGAATGGCCATGCTGCAATCCCTTCTCCTCCATTCTCCTCTCGGGTTCTTGGGCACGCATGCACATGCGCCCAGCGTGAGTTTTAAGCCACTGGGTCTAGGACGTGAACCACAGTCGACTACATGGGAGTTCAGCGACAGCCATACGCTAACTGCTGGTCCCTATATATTCTAATTTTGATAATTATATTTCCTTTATTTGTTTTCTAACCAATCTGTTTTTCTGCCCCTCCTCCCCCCACAAATAAGCCTTTGAGTCAGCTATGATCACATGCTCATGCACCTGGCAACCAAACATTCAGTCTTCCCTATTAATCTACAGTAGTATTGCTTGGGCAGTAGATTAGTACTGACCCAGTCAGTCAGACCTCTGACCCATCTTGGATGACTATATAATTTTTAAAAATTTTCTATTATTTTTGGTTTGTTTATTATATTATTGATTTCTGATTTTTTTTTCTAGTAAGTTTTTATTTTCTACTTACTCTAGATTTAATTTACTTTCCTCTTTTCTTAAGACTGAGCACATCATTATTTCAATCCTATATTTTCTTCTAATATTAAGTTCAGAGAGATAAATATTACTCTTTGTTTTGATATCATCATACTAAATTTTGTTGAAATTATTCATAATATTGTCATTATTTCCAATATTTTTAAATAAAGTTTATGTTTCTTTTACTCAGAAGATTTTTTTTTTAATTTTGAAACATTAGGGATTTCTTAGACCCTTGGGAATTTATTTTTAATTTAACTGTTTTGATCTGAAAACAAATTTTTACTTTTTACTTTTCATGAGTCTTCCTCTTTTGACAAAAAATGTCCGATTTAATATGTATTTTATATATATATAAACACATAATTTCTTTGTGATCATCCTCTTTGTCCTGCAGATTATGAAACAACCACTCTAGAATTCTTGCATTTTAAATTTGCATAATAGAGGCTGGCAGGTGGCATGGTGGTTGGGGGTGCTGGACTCCCACATGGCCAACTGTGGTTTGAGTCCTGGACCTGGTGGCTTGCTTTCTCACTTCCTCTTTTTCTCTCTCTCACACACACACACTCTTGTCCTGTCCCTCTCTGATCAAATTAAAATAAATAAATGAGTTAAATAAAATAATTCTTTAAAAAATAAAAAAATGTATAATAAGTATAATTTCATATCTTTACTTTCAAGCTAGATATGCCTTCAAATTTAGGTGTTTATCATCCCAAAAGAGCACATAATTCATACTTACTTTAAAAAGTATTCTTTTATATTACAATTTTTCATGGAAAAATAATAACTGTACATATTTATGGAATACATTGTAGTTTTTCAATACATGTGTAAAATATATAATTATCAAATTCATGTATTAAGCATCCATCATCTCAAACATTCATTACTACCTTGTGTTCTGATATTTATTTATTTTAATATGATAGGGTTTCTGTGTGCTCACCAGAGAGAGAAAGAGAGGAAGAGAAAAAATGAAAAAGCATCCCAAGGAAATGGACACACTTCTATCTCTTCTCTTCCATTTCTGCTTTCAGGATTTGGGGCATCCATGCACACGTAGTAGGCGTGTTTTTCCACTGGGTCCAGGACTTGAGCTACTCCATCATGTGAGAGCCACCTGCCTTAACCACGATTCTGCTGGCTGGCTGGTGATCTCTAACCTTTTAAAAGTTCACATACATGACAGAACACAAATATTTTGTGCCTTTTCACCTTCTAGGACTTCTAGGAATACCTAGAAATAGCTGATTGCCATATACCTGAAATTTTATAAATATATCGTTAGATTTTACCAGAGCTCAGAGAGTAGAAGCAGAGGGAGGAAAATGAAAAAAGGGACAGAGGAAGAAGAGACCTTTACATCAACCATCTTTTTAACTGGCAAAGTGCTCAATTTAACCAGAAAAGAAAATAATCCAATAGTCATTAAAGCCATAAATCCAACAATCCTAGGAGACACATTAAGACCTGTTCTTATGTCAGTGTATTTTATGTTTGTTCTAAACATTATCTGCAAGGTTCACATGCGAATGCCTGCATTTGCTTCATCTTGATTAATTCAGATTCATTAAAGGTAAAAGTAAGGAATCTGATTGTCTACAAACTCCCAAGATGATTCTCATACATGTTAATGTTTGAAAATTACTATTATAGATTTTCTTAATTTAAGCCAATCTTCTTATATTCTTTCTAAATATCTAGAACATATTTATATGTGTTGCACTAGGTTAATATGGCTGTTGTAACAAGTTTCCATATATTCGGTGGGTTGCAGCCATGAAATTTTTTTCTCTTACAGTTCTAAAACTCTGAAATAAGTTTCTTTGGATCAGCCTTATTTCTTTTATACATTCTGAAATCTCCATTTTTTATTTAGATATTTGATGTAATTTAGCATCATTGTATTAATGTAGTTATTGATATGACCTTATTTAAATCTGTCATTTTGCAATTGGTTTTCTATTTATTCCATCCTAGTTGTACTTCTGCATTAATTATATGCACTACGAAAATTCAAAATGCCAGCAAAAGAGGTCTGTAATAAACTATGGTTGTTTTCCTTAATAATAGATTCTTTTCCAAAACATATATTTTATGTTACAGATAAATACATTGAGCAAACAAGTTAAAATCTTGCCAATATTTCCACACAGTACGTGTGATGATTTTGATTTCATTCTAACCAATAGTCTAGCAACTTCCAAAAATATTCTGTGAATGAAATTCCATAGATGGTTTTCATATCACACTCCCTTCCTTCTGTTCTTGGTTTTAACTTCACCTAAGAATTAATAATATGAGGGCTGGCCAATGAAAAGGTAGTTAAGAAGTCTATATCACACATGGCCAACTACAAGGTTTGAGTCCTGAGTCCTCTGGCTTGAAAACTATGCCAGGTGTGGATGCATGCATGTCCCAAATCCTGAGAGGAGAATGGAGGAGCAAGGGTTGTCGTGTGATCATTCACCCTAGAGGGAGTGATTTATCTTCCAACCACCTCTCTTTCTCCAATGAATGTATAAACCCTATAGCAAAATGAAACAAACAACAAAAAGGAGAGCGAGAGTGAGAGCGAGAGAGAGAATTATTAGTAATAACACAAAAGACTCAAATACCTTCTTAAGACAATACTTTTTGACAAATTAAACTATATAGAACTCATTCTATTGATGTTATCTCCTACAAAGTGTCAGGTAATTGGGTCTTTTTTTCTTCCTTCCTTTCATTTTTTCTTCATTTGCCAGAGGGCACATGCACTCTCCAGAGAGAGGGAAAGTAAGAACACACTCCTCCCATGGGGAATGGCCACTCCATAAATCTTCTCCTGGGTTTCCCTCTTTTCTTTTTCATTTTTTTTCTTTTCCTTTTCCCTTTGCTTTCTTTTTTAATTTGCCAGAGGATGCATGCAGAAAGAGAGAAAAAGTGAGAAAGTAACCCTTATGGAGAACGGTCACTCTGCAATCCCTTCTCCTATCTCTCCCTTTCCTCAGGATTTTGGGCATGCTTCTCAAGCTGCCAGTCTGGGCCTTGATGAGTGCAGTTGGCAGTATGGTATCTACTTTAGTAACCATCACAGCATGTGCTGGCCCAATCCTGGGTATTTCTATGCTAAATGTATTTGGAAATATCCTGTTTATACTACTACATTAGAAACATGTGGGGCCAGCTGATGATATGGTGGTTAAGGTGGCTGGATCCCACATGGCCAAATTCATGTGTAGGGTTCTGGACCTAGCTGCTTGAGTAATACACTATGTGTGAAATCCCAAAGAGTGGAAGATAAGAGACTGTGGTGTGACCATCCTCCATGGGGTGATTCCCTCTTACTTTTCCTCTCTCTCTCTGGTGAGTACACACACTCTCTAACAAATTTTTGTAAATCGTTAAAAAAAGTATATGTTATGAAGTGTAAATTTTTATAAAATGGTTATTAGAAAAATTCAGATTTTTAATAAGAGAAGGAAAGATTTTAACATTCTTTTCTCTATAGTGAAATTTGATAGCTCTTTCACTTCTTTTAAAGCTTGAAATACAGATTATTCTTTTCTTCTCATTATCCTCAAAACATTATGTATTATTTTTGTCACTGTATACTTTAAAAATAATTACATGAGTCAGCATTTTAGAATTCTATTTCTCTGACCCTTACTGGGTCTATTTGCAAACTGATACAGTTTAGAAGATGAAGGTTTCAAATGTTACACTATGTCTTAAATAATATAGCCAATAAGTCAAACTTTCATGAAATCTCATTTTTATTGAGAGCCATGGAAACATCTCCCATCTGATATTATTGCCATACGCTATGCTACTTGTATTTTAAGAAGTTGCCTAACTTGTGTTCTTTGTAGAGTGTCAGTCAAAGACTTTTGTGCAAGTGGTTCATTTACAAAGTGACCCAGGGAGTAGGAATTAGGGTGAGGAACTTTTGGGAGAAGTTGAAAAGCCAATGTAAGGGTGTGCTTTTTGAGATGATCATTGTGGAATGCAGAGATTGGGAACACTTGTAAAACATACAGAATGCCTCCCCAACTTTCATCTTTTAAAGGATGGCGGATGAGAGTGTGCACATGCCCACTATTAAAGGGCTACCCTGTAAGAAGTATCCTTGCATGTCCAGGCTGCAGTAGTGTAGACCAAGTGGCTTCCCACATCATAGGACAATCTCTACATTCACAACAGGATATAAATGTAATCTGGCATAGTGACAACTGAAATCAGAGATTATCAAGAGAAAAATATTAGTATATTCTAGGTCAAAATTTTTACTCAAAAGCTTCAAAACATAAGTAATTTATAAGAGAAAAATAACCAGACAAATTATTATGAAAGAAAACATTAGATTATTCTAAACTAATAACATTAGGAAGGTTTTAGAATAGATTAGAATAAGAAAGAAAATCTCCTTGGAAGAAGACTTACTCTTAAGTAAGTAGGTGAAATTGCACTTTGGGCTGTGAATAAATTTACTCTGGCCAGGATCAACTTAGTCAATTTAAATGTTGGAAAAGCAAGAGAAGGTTTAGATGGTGAGTCTAAAAAGAGATCAGTGTGAATATATTTTTTAGATAAAAGAAAATGAAAAAAAAAAAGACACATGATGAAGAAAGTCAAGAATTTAAGTGTGAAGAGCTAAGAACTTAATCCCAGGAGTTTTGCCATATCAAAGAGAAAAATAAATGCTTTGGAAATGCAGTGAAAAGTCATTAGAAGGAAAAAGGAGGGAGAACCAAGAAAGGAGAGAACTGAGGAAGTTCATTCCAGAATAATGCTAAATAGAAGCAAGCTGTAATATACATGGGTATTGCACCCAAGTAAATATATAGGTTTTAACTGCTGACAGAATAACCAACTCTGTAAAAAATAATAATTAATGTGTTTTTTTTTTCCTAATCATGAATAAGTGTGACTTAGGCCCAGAGAGGAGGCAAAATATACCTTTCTCAGGTGAGAGGTTTATTTGATTTGATTTTGAGAGCAATAGACAAAGCTTGGAATTTAGTGAAAAGTTTTTCCATAGGTCTGGCCCAAAAAGGCAGGACATGTAGAAGCAGGGCCTTGGAGTTTATAGGTGGGTTTTTCAGTTTTTAGGTTGGTGACTGGAAAAGAAAGGTTGCTGAAATTAAAAAGAAATGTACTCTAACAGCCATTAGATGGCTTCATATGCATCACAAAGATACTATGCCAGAAACAGGATATAAGAAGAGTCCTGTTATCATAAGTCAAATGGTCTGTTAATATTTGTGGGCATGACTCCCTCCAGGCCCTATGGAAAGAATTTTTGAAAGAGGAAAAAGCAGTGAGACTTCTGTCCTCATAATCAATCACTAATATCATCGATTTGATTACATAACTTGAGAAAGCATTTGGATACATCCTGACATTTTCCATTGTATTTTGAGCATGAAAGTATTATATTAAGTCTACCACAAAATTGACAGGATCTTTACAAATATTAGGAAGCTTGGAATATGCAATATATTCAGTATGTTATTACTAGCAATTAACAATATGCATACATAGATACATCACCTACACATCTATGTACTTTTTCTTACACTAAATTTAAATCTGGTTTAGTTTAGAAATTAATAACTAATATCCATTATATTATTTTTGAAATTAAGCATTTCTCAAAATATGTACAAGTATGTTAATTAGTAAATTTAAAAATATCATGTTCACCATTTATATTTAAGTTATTAAATAGCGTTCACTGTTGAAGATAAATAAAGCAAAGTTTACGTGAATGTGACCTTTTTTTTTTTTTTTTTTTTTTTGAGGTTTTTGCTTTTGGGCGGGGGGGCTCACTCAGAGAGACATAGAGACAGAAAGCGAGAAATCACCCCCCAGGGCGATGGTCATGCCACAATCCCTTCTCCGCCATTCTTCTCTCGGGATTTGGGCATGCATGCACACATGCCTGGCGTGAGTTTTAAGCCACCGGGTCCAGGACACGAACCGTTGTCGACTACGTGGGAGTCCAGCGACATAGCCATTATGCTAACTGCTGGTTCCCAATGTAACCTTTTTTAAAGAATTACTTTACTTAACTTTAGTTATTATTATTATTTTTCCAGTTTCATCAGAGAGAGACCAAGAAAGAGAGAGAGGGAAAGTGAGAAAGCAAGCCACAAGGTCTGGGATTTGAACCGCAGTTGGCCATGTGGGAGTCCAGAGCCTTTAACCACCACTCCACCTTATGCCCCATAAATGTGATTTTAATTTCTTGTTTATAATTGGCTTTTCAAGATGCAATTTGTAAATTAAACCTTTCACACTAGAAGTGGACAATTTTCTTATTAGATTATCATTAGTTATTGACTGTTTGAAACAGTCATTTATGATCTGAATATTGAGACTGAATCCTAACCTGGACACCATAAACACACATATTTGACTTTTCATGGTTTGAGTCATAGCCACTTGTCAATAAACATTGCGATTTTAAGCATTCTGAATAAATTCTCAGGTAAACATTTTAACTAGAAAATACTCACATAATGAAATATATGACTCTCTAACTCTAAGCATAAATATAACTTAAATAGGAAAAAGAAATGGTACCCTTGAGTAAGTTAGCTTCTCTTCTGTTCTCCAGCTGAGTGTCAAAACTGAAAAATGAACAGTTCTCAACTTAACCCTTGTGGAGGGTAAAACCTTTATAACATTTCACTGCCCTCTACAGGATAAAATGTAAGTTGTTTGGGTGCAACTTCTATATGATTTAAAAATGAAACTCTTAATCAAGGAGCCACAATTTGTAACAACAGTGGCTAGGAAAGGGCACGGGAATACAACCTGAGTTTTCTATGAAATTGTAAAGATATACAGTACCAAGCAAGGTTTCCCCAAGCTGAAAATAAGCAGCAATAAAAATGCCACGGTATGATAAGATGGAAATAACACATGAGAGATTTTATGAAATATTCAAATGATAAAAAAGAACAGAAGAAAAAGAGAGAGAAATTAGAACAAAATGGGAGGAAAGATGCTATTAAGAATGAGTGGGTGTTATTGTTTGTTGCATCTTTTTCTCCCACTTTGTTTTTAATTTCACTTGATCGCCTAAATGAAAAGTATCTGCAAAATGATAAATTAATTAGAAGAATATGAAACTGTTTGTTTTTTCTTACAAAGAGAAAAAAATGAGTTTTTATCTTTTTAAGATCTCATCTACTGCCTTCCCTCTGAACTATAGTGGGTTTTGAAAATCATTTACATAATAGCTAACAAAAATGTACTCAGCAAAATACCGGGCTTTCTAAACACAGGAGATAATTATGCTGGAAGAATGATATTCCATTGCCATCACCATTTTCGAGATACATTTATTCTTCCTGTACACAATGTAGAACAACCAAACACATATTAACACATATTGTGTAGGTGTGTGCTATTAGAATGACAAGGCAGAGGGAGTTGGGACAGATGGGGTCTAAGGCAGAGCAAAACCCAGGAAGGAAAGAAATACTACATTCTATTCCTGGCATATATGTACCACCTGAATGGTATTTTTCATTATCTTCTGCACTGGGAACATTCTATTATTCCACTGGGAAGTCATAGCAGAAGAGATATAATTATCAGCAGAGTAATGGGGATGCTCTTGCTAATGGCCAGCTATTCAAATATCTCAATATAATCGTCTTGCCCAATCTCTCCCCATTGCATACTCTTCTGGAGAAACTCATCATTTTTTCCACTTACTCCAGCATAATGAATTCATTTTGCATTTTCTTTGTGAGAAATTAAGAGGAATCGCAATATAATGTGTTGACATTTGAAATTCTGCACAGAAAAGTTTAGGCTGGCAATTTCGTTTAATCGCAAACTAGCAGGGAGAGGCTGTTTATTAAATTAGTTCCCTGTGTACAGAAAGTGTATTTTCTTTGTAAACTTTTGCCTTTATACCTGGGTCTGGATTTTTCCCTCCCATCCTTTCTAACTCCCAGTGTTTGCCAAAGGAAAAAAAAAATGAATCCCAAACTGAAGCACTGTGTTCTCTGAGCATTTTTTTTTTTTTAATGGTCAAAATTGTTGACAATAAAGATGAGCTTTGAATGAAAGGCCTTTGGGAAAAGTGAAAAAAAAAATAAGTGAGAAGTTGCCTTTAAGAAAGTCCTCACAGTGTGCTTTTCTTTTCTCTGGTATGAAGCCACTGGGTATGCCCTATACCCAGGATAGACTTTTTTCCTCTTTAGACTGAAGCTATCCTTTTTATTTTCTTTAGTCTGAGTTTGAGTAACTATTTCCTTATTTTCTGCCTCTTATTTTTCTGTTAAGAATTTTTATTCATTTGCTCTAATAAGTCTGGTAAACTGCTAGTAAAATAGTCTTTCTACTTTCTCTAGGGAATGCTAGTTATCTGGGTAGGTGATAACATATTGGAATCATCAAGTTGGAAAATGATTTAGCTTTGTTCTCAGCCCCCACTAGAAACATAGTTAAGTGAAGGGGAAGGGGAGGAAAGGTGTACATGTGAAACCCGTGTCAACTGTAGATGGCATAAGCGAGATGAAAAATGGGAGGGGAGGATGAGGATGCCACAGGTTGATTACCTGCCTATCATGTCTCGTTCATTCTATTATTTGCTTCTTCTGAAATATTGTCATAACAAACAAATATTAACATAGTTTCCCAATACTATGAGAAAGTATTTAGTCCTCTGATTTTTCTCTAGTCTGCTTGACCAGCACCCAGATCAGGACTGCTGAATCCTTTTGAGTTCATCTGAGGTTTCTGGGAAGAGGGAGGAGGAACAAACGACGTGATCTCACTTCATTAAGGACAATAAAAGTCAGCCTTAGATACTAGCAGGCGTCTAGCAGAAGTACTCTGAATTCTGTGAGAGGCAAGGCCCTATCACACTCTGCACCTTGTACCTTCTACTCTCTCCACCTCCCATCTGGGGCTGGTATCTAGATTCCGATTACCTTCACTTTTTTTTTTTTTTTTTTTTGGAGAGGTTTTTGCTATAAGGCGCATGGCGCTTGCCAGACAGACAGAGACAGACAGAGA
>NW_006160212.1:1803964-1824584 GCF_000334495.1 Tupaia belangeri chinensis
AGACAGACAGAGACAGACAGAGAGATAGAAAGCAAGAAATCAACCCCCAGGAGGGATGGCCACGCCACAATCCCTTCTCCTCCATTCTCTCGGGATCTTGGGCACGCATGCACACACGCCCCGCGTGAGTTTTAAGCGACCGGGTCCAGGACGCCAACCGTGGTCGACTGCGTGGGAGTCCAGTGACATAGCCACTACACTAACAGCTGGTCCCATTTATTCTTTTTTTAAAGAGAGATTTTTGCTGTAAGGCGTGTGCACTCACCAGAGAGAGACAGAAAGCAAGAGATCACTTCCCAGGGGGATGGCCAGGCTGCAATTCCTCCTACTCATTATTCCCTAGGGACTTCGGGCAGTGTGCACACACGCATGCCTGGCATGAGTTTCAAGCCACACGTCTGGGGCTCAAACCATAGTCAACTACATGGGAGTCCAGCAACATAACCATTACATCATTTGCTGGTTCCTCCCTTTACTTCTTATATTCCCTGGACTGCGAAGGCTGTGCCTAGTCAATTCAAGGTCTTGTTTAAAATTAGTCTAGCATTATATGTTTGAATCTTAATTACGGATCTCTTCCAACCACTTTAGCATTCCATTGAAGATCATTGTTATTCTTTCCTTCTCACTCTATATATTATCATCAATAACAAAATCTACTCCTATTATTTAAGCTATCAGACAATTCTACTGCCATAGTTAATTCCAGTATGGGATTTGCCACTTTGTTTTGATAAAGCTCTCTTGTCTAAAATATGGAATTTCCTTCAAAAAAGAAATGGTTATGTTGTTTATAATAAAAATCTTACATTAAAGGATAATGTCTGAATTAATGCTTACAGATCTTCCACAAGCTAAAGACGAGTAGAAAGGAAATAAAAGAGAAGCCCACCACAACTCTCCCAGGTTATGATGGTAAAACTGTTGTGTTTTATTAATAACTGATTGTGATATACTAGTGTTTTCAAACTCCAACCATAGCTTATTTTTCATTACTTTCAAAGACGTTAACAGAGGCAGAGGCTAAGTGAGTGATTCCAAGGTGTATATGTTTAAGAGTATGTTCATCCAAAAAGAAGCTCTGGCAGATGTTATGCCAAGAACACTTGATTATAAGTCAGCAGCCTGAATTCTAGTCTCAAACTGAGTCCTAACTTGCTAGACAATCTTGTGGATATGAACCCTAAAGACTTCTAATTCAGTTATAAAATGAGGGTGTTAAACTCGATTTTGTACAGCACTAATTACATTAGTTAGACTTAAAGTACCTTTCTGAAAACCATGCTATTATTGGAGACTAGACATAAATTATTATCTATAGTAGTTTCATTTGAAATGATTCATTTTAAAGATCTTGGTAGCAGATAAGGAGGAGGTGATGTAATTACTTAGAAGGCAGTTTGGTGAAGAAATACGGCAAGCAGGATTAAGCAATCCATCATTAGGGATTTATTGAATGCCTAGTGCCCTAACTATTATGAGACAGACATTTTAAAATGTTTGAAATGGTCTTACTTAAGAAGTTCCTCTTTGGGAGAGGTCAACTATAACTTTTAGGAAAATGTCGTGCAATGAAGCGGTAAACAGCATAGCTCTATGAATGAATCCAATAAAGTTCCAGATAATGACATAAATAAAGCAGTCTTATGGAAACTTTTGGAGACTGAGGAAAGTTTCAGAATGATTGGTAGTATCAAAATGAGTACAAAGGAGGAAGCGGCTTAATTCAGGAAAGAAGGATAGCTAACATCAATCTATGCTAGACTTGACTGAAATAGGCAAGCCTCTGATGCCGTGTCAGTGACAACAGGTATGTGAAGAACAAGTGTGAAACATGACTGGCAATCTTTTTTCTTCTCGTTTCATTTAAATTTCATCAGTGTATTTTTTGCAGCAAACAAAACAAATCTTCCCAGCATAAATACACTGCATAGGAGTCCAGTCAAAGATACTACCACATCATCCTTAATACAACATTTTATGCTTTCATGTCTAGGAATCTTATAAGGTTCAAAAATCTTTTGGAAGAATTGATGACAATAGATATCAATATAATCTATATGTACCACTTACCAAAAATGGAAAATCTAGCAAGTCACCTAAACCAGTAGATTTTCTTCTCTTAAATATTTTATTGTAGAACTGCCCTTTGGCATGTCATAGAATATACTTTCTTTGGGACCAACAGATGACTTACTGGTTACATTGCTGGACTCTCACATAGTCAATTGTGGTTCGAGTCCTAGACCCAGAGGCTTAAAACTCATGCCGGGTGCATATGCATGTGTACTCAAAATCCTGAGAGGAGAATGGAGGAAAAGAGATTGTAATGTGTCCATCCCCCCAGGGGGTTAATGTATTGTTCTCACTCTCTCTGTCTCTCTCTGGCAAGCGCACTCACCCTATGGCAAAATTCTTTAAAAAGAAAATCTATATATACATATGTGTGTGTATATATATATATATATATATACACACTTTATTTATATTAACTTAAAAATATACTCTCTGACCAGGGCAATTATGGGAATACAGAGATTAATTTTACCATGCCATTCCTCATAACTTCTCAGGGTATAGTTGCACTATAATAATTTTGTTATGTATTCAATTTTACCAACTTTTTTTCATTTTGGAAACCTGTATTCATGTTGTTTAAATAGGTACATAAACCACATTTGATTCTATAGAAGAAAACAAAAGGAACGTTTCTGTGGTCTTTTAGAATTCTCAGTAAAGAATTTATGACAGGTGTTTACAAACATTTTTGCTCATGTACCACTAAAAAGACTTGTGAAGAGTTGTTTATTCTCCAACATAGTTTTAGATTGATATCTAAAAATAAACTTGTACTTACAATACAAAGATATAACTTGTACTTACAATCCAAAGACATAAGTGCATTATAAATGTGGATATTTCAATATAAAATTGACAAACCATTCTTTTAAGTGTATCTAATGAAATCTACACATTATGATTTTAAAACTGTCATGATTATTAAAATAGCAAAAGACATGAATTTTCTTAAACATTTTCAATTTTTATAGCTCCTTTTTCTTGATTTATATTTATATTTATATTTCCATTCAACAACCATAGAACTTTATCTTTTAATATACTTGGAAGTATTTTGTTAATGATTTCACCATTTTTTTTTTTGAGAGATTTTCACTGTAGGGCGCGTGCGCTCGCCAGACAGACAGAGAGAGACATAGAGACAGAAAACGAGAAATCAACCCCCGGGGGGATGGTCACGCCGCAATCCCTTCTCCTCCATTCTCCTTTCGGGATCTTGGGCACGCACGCACACGCGCCCGGCGTGAGTTTTAAGCCACCGGGTCCAGGACAAGAACCGCGGTCGACTACGTGGGAGTCCAGCGACATAGCCATTACGCTAACTGCTGGTTTCCAATGATTTCAACATTTTTGTAAAAAAAAAAGTATGAATATATAATTTGATATTTTCTTCCTATAACTATGAAAATTTAAAAAATTTCCATTCAGTTATTATTATAATGATCACTAGTACACAATTAATCCAAATAATACAAAAAGACCACAAATTTTAATTAACAATTTTAAGCATAAAGTACAAAAGTTCAGCGTAGGCTAGGTGGTATACATGGTAGTATACTGGACGAAGATATTTTTAGGGGTAATACATATGTTAAAATAAAACAAAGTTTAGAGAATCTTTTCCAGAACTCTAGCCATATAGTTGCATAGTATAGTATACTATAGTATATTATAGTTCGCTATCGTGTGTATTCCCTGAAATCACTGGTGCACAATTATCCCTAGGAAATACTTTGGGTATTATAAAGGCATCTACCAGTATGAAATCAGCTCCAGAGAAGCTAACCTATACGCCTTGCTCCAGGAACAGATTTCAGTTCATAACCAGGGTCTTTGTTTTCTCATTTCAGTAGGAACACATCTTCCAATACATAGCCCTGGCTATATGCCACATGCTCTAAATCTACTGTGTAATTGAATCTTTCTGGTAGATCTGAGATTTGTGACTACTTTTTATAATTTAAAGTCATGTGAACCTGAGGCTCAGGAGGTTAAGTAAGTTGTTTACTATTTCATTAAAGAGAGAAAGAAAGC
Source organism: Tupaia belangeri chinensis (assembly GCF_000334495.1). Taxonomy (NCBI): domain Eukaryota; kingdom Metazoa; phylum Chordata; class Mammalia; order Scandentia; family Tupaiidae; genus Tupaia; species Tupaia belangeri. Next base: position 1,808,078 of record NW_006160212.1, read on the forward strand.
CTGGAGTGCCACCAAATCTGCCAAATATCTATATGCCTCTAAACTCCTGTGCTACTTTGTACAATGGAGGTATTGTGCTTACTGCATTTGAGTCACCTACAGATCTTACATTCTGTAACTGGAAGAGAGTGGTTGAGGAACTTTAAGATGTTAGAAACGAACCAGATTGTCTCCAGATTCTGTCCACTTGACACTTTTCCATTGTGCTCATCAGTAAAAACCTTTTACAAGTGGAATTTCAAGATTCATCACCATATATTTCCTATGTCTGTTGATTTCCTAAAACAATAATGAGTTTAGGGTCAGCCTATATTTGCATGATGATAAAGATGGCTGGATCAAACATGGCCAGATGTGTAGTTGAGTTCTGGATTTGGTGGCTTGAGGGGCATGCTCAGTGTGTGTGTATGGGTGCCCAAAATCTAGAGTAGAGAAGAGATGACTGCTGCATGTATAACCTCCCTGCGGAGTGGTTTCTCACTTTCTCTCTCTCTCCCTCCATCTATCTATCTTTCTCTGTTGAGCACACATCCAAGAGCAAAACACAACAAAATGAAAACTAATTTGCTGCTGGAAAATGATCCCAAGTGTTTGTGGGTGAGTGTGAGTAAAGGTACATTGATGAGATTTGAGAAGTGATGTGGAGAAGAAAACATTTGCTAAATTTTTGTCTCTCATCAAAAAAAAATAGTATTTTGCCTTGAGAGATTCTCATATCGTAGTAGTAAGTTCTGTGCTCTGCTCTTCTCAGGAAGAATGACACACTAATTTTCACTTCAAAGCCTGACAGTTTGTAAACTTGTCTCACACCATTAATTTTGGAAGCCATCTTCCAATGTCTTTCAGGGAGAAATTAACAGTCAACTGTGTTTGGTTTATGAAAATAGGAAAACGCTTTTTAAGAAATAGAAAATGAAAAGAAAGAAAATGGAGCTCTAAGTGGCTGAAAATCAAAACCCTCAATTCTAGTGCATAACATGTCAATAAAAAGTAAAAGAATAACAATGCTTGACTTAGGGAAAAGCAGAAAAATAATACCAGAGAGTATAAAACTTTTCTTTTAGACAAACACTATTCAATGCAGTTGTCAGATAGGAACCTGAATTGTTCCATTCACCTCTCTCTCTCTCTCTCTCTCACACACACACACACACACATACATATACACACACACACACAGTAGATACCTATTATATAGTTACAGAATTGAAAGCAAATTGAACTTTTGACAGCTATTTTTAACAGATTCTATCTTAAGACTATAGAGTTAAAAATTTAGTAAGTACATTGTTTTCTAAACGTAACATAGTTGAAGAAAGAACAAAAACATCCCAGCCAGTCACAGTGACACAGCAGTAGCATAATGCTTTGGGAATGCTGAGGCCTTGTGAGAAGATCCCAGATTCCCACTCCAAGATCCCTATTGAGCATGCCTGGAATATGCACGTGTATGCTAATGATCCTGAGTGGATGAAGCTGAGGATAGGATCAAGGGGTAAAGACTCTACTAGGGGTGTCCACGCCTCTCTCTTTCTCTGTCTCCTCTGATAAAACAAATAAATAAATACACTATTAAAAACACACTCCTTGCTATCAATATTTTTGATAATTCCTTTCTTATACTATTCTCAACATGTTCCTTTATTTATTTTATTTTTTGTAGGAGGACGCATGCTCTTGCTAGAGAGAGACAGAAAGAGTGAGAGGGAGAGAGCAACTGCCAATGGGGCATGATCACACCACAATACCTTCTCCATTTCTCCATCCTGATGAAATTTTAAGTACACAAGTACAAGTACTTAGTTATTTTCAAGCTTCTAGAGCCAAGATTTGAGCAACAGTATAAACCATGTGGGATCTGACTATTCATCAGACCATGGAGCTAGCCTAAACATGTGCCTCCTAGGTTTAAATCAGTATTAGCTTCCCACCCTGGTCAACCAGGAAGACACCTAGATGTGTAAATCACATCCTTCCTTAACTCATGCTCCTTTGCTCCCACAGCTGTATCTGAACCTGAAGGACTATTTCCTTCTCCTTCACCATCTTTGTCTGGCCTTTCTGTGTGTCATAGCTGGGCACATGTTCTATTTAGAATATGTTGTGTAACACCCAAATGGGTTTTGAGGTTCACAATGACAAAAACAAAATAGGCTAGAGGGACCAGCAGTTGGTGTAATGGCAATGTTGCTGGACTCCCATGTAGTCAACTATGGTCCGAGTCCCGGATCACATGCTTGGGGCATGTGTGCCTGCGTGCCCAAGATCCCAAGAGGATAATGGAGGAGAAGGGATTGTAGGATGGCCATCCCCCTGAGGGGGTGATTTCTCTCTTTCTGTCTGTCTCTCTCGTGAGCACACGCTCCCTAGAGCAAAAACCTTTCCAAAAAAAAAAAAAAAAAAAGGCCAGAGATAATAAATGATTTATATTTGGCTACAAAGTTTACACATTTTGAGTACAGGATATAAATCCATACATTTTGGAGCACAAAACTGTGCTTCATTCATTGTACACCACCACCTCTCAAACTGATGATTAGCTAAGATCACTGAATTATGTTAATGGAAGTTTCAGCTCTTTTTCTTGCTACCTTGGTCTTGGTAACATCTAACATTGTGAACCTCAGGATCCTTAGTTACAAGATGTATACAAGATGGAGGAGAGAAAATGTATCCACTGACATAATTTAAAAATATTTAATAGGGCCAGCCCCATGGCCTACTTGTTAGGGAAACCAGATTCCACATGGCTGATAGCAGCTCAAATTCTTTCTCCAGTGACTTTTAAAACATGTGTGTGTATGTGTGCCCAGAATCCTGAGTTTGAAGAAGTGGAATAGAAGGTATTGTAGCATGACCACACCCCATTTGGGGCTGCTTTCTTTCTCCTTTTCTGTTTCTCTGACTCTGGTGAGCACACATGCTCTCTAGTAATTTAAAACATAATACTTAATAAAAATTTTTTATCCTTCCATTGACAGTATTTGTACCAGAGAATGCTTCAGTATCCTATTCCATATTTGAGATAATATTCATATTAGAAATGGCAGCAAAAGTTTATGAAACCAAGAAGTAAAAAAATACACAGAGAAACAAACAAACAAACAAACAACTAAAAAGAATGCTTCAGGAAGCAAATCTTGGGAATTATGCCATCTAACCTTGCTTAAAGAGTGTTATCTTCAAGGTTTTATTGGAAAGAGAAAACTCAAAATAGAAAGTGTGGGTTAAGTGAGTGGGATATATAGCTTTAAAAGAAAGAAAACTACTCACAGCTTACAGGTTTGGAAAACTCTCTGCCACAAGGTCTGAAAGAATAAATTACATCAAGAGCTGTTTTACTGTTTTCTTTATTTTGGGGGAGTGCAATGTGGATTGATTTGGAGTGACCTGTATTTAAAAGCCTTGACATTCTTGGAAGCGGAACAGTTCTATTGCACTGTGCACAGCAATATCACTCTCCTCCTCCTCCTCGCTGCCGCACAAAGAAGTCACTTTTATACAATCTGACTTCTCAGCTCCTGTCCTTTTTTCCTCAATACAACAGGGCAGCCATCTATCCTGCTCTTGCTCTGTATGACCTTCCCACCATTGCTGGGTTTCCTGGTTTTCTAGTTTTTTTTATTTCTCTGTCTGGAGAGTTTAAATATGTGGAGGTGGGGCTGGGGAAGTGAAGCTCTAGGCTGAGAAGTGAAACTCTTAAATCCTGCAGTGCCACTAATTATTCACTAGCAATATTCATGCCTGTAACATGACCCTGTAGAAACACAGCCACTATGTTTCCATAGTATGCATTGTAATATTCATTTAAACACACACACACACACACACACACACACACACACACTGGAAGATCACCATGACAATAAAACATGTTCTTCAGTTCAAATTCAAGTAACAGTCCATTGGATTATAAAAAGACAGTGATTGAATTCTAAGAACAATGAATAGCAAATCTGTGTGCAGAGGAAGGGGAAGAATAAATAAGAGAGCAGGTTAAATGTCCACTTAAATACCCACTCAACATTTTAGGGGGTGGGCCACCCAGAGAAACTGACAGAATCAACTCGTAGGATGGTCAGGTGACAGGTGTTAAGCTCTCTGCAGATAAGGGATCACATCCTCATCCCATTGAGTGAATAACTTTGCCTCATATTTTAGGAAGAAAATAATGTTTACAAATTACACTCTTGTCTTCCCATGGGCAAATCTTTTTTTACCTTCATCTGCATTCCTTTCTCTTCTGAGGAAGTTTCAACCTTTTAAAAACTGCCCCATTTGTGTCCTAGCTCCAAACCTCACAAGTAGTTTTGTTCCTTTGAAAGACAAAAATCTTACAAATAATTTTTTTTTTCATTCTGTGTTCTCTCTCTCTACTGGATCATTCAGACGAAACCATCTAGCCCTCCGATGTCCAATACAGGAGCCACAAGTGCCACATGGCTATCGCGCACTTGAAATCAGGCCAATGTGAACCGAAACGTTGAAGTATAAAAATGCACAACAGAAATCCAAAAGCTTGTACCAATAAGAAGTGAAAAAAAATGTATTAACAATGGTTTATAGTGTTAAATTTTAAGATACTAGTTTTAATAGATTGGGTTAATTAAATATATCATTAAAGTTTGCTCTATTTACTTTGCTTTCTTTAATTGTGATTACTAGAGTATTTAAAAGTGTATATGTGTCTCTTTCTTTTTTAGTTTACCTTTCAAGTAGAATTTCATTTGCTTTTTCAAAAATGTTTACTTCTTTAACTCTTCTATAAGTGACAGAAAGAGATACAGGGCCCCCAACAGGATTCTGATGCTGGCATCCACTCTCAGCCTTTACTGAGGCCCAGATCATAGGAAATTGTGTGCCCAGTGTAGCCGAGGGATTCCCTGGACTCAAACCATCAGCCCTCCCACGTGGGATTGCCTGTCAGAGCACTGTATTTTACCACTGCACCATGGTCTGGCTTTGGTTTTTGTTTGTATTTGATAAAGAATATCTTCCCATAATTTGTTGAGAAAATTTGGCAAATTGTCTGATTCCTTAAGTATCTAATAATGTACTTCTGAGCTGGGTATTTGTCCTACTGCCTACTTATCTGATTTCCTGAAAAGTTCTTGGGGAGAGCCTCTCTTTCCTTAGCTTTAAAAACAGTCTGAATCCTAAACATTTCTGAAGTTAAATCTATAGGCAATGACTCTTCATATAATTTAATTCTACTTTATCCAGCTTCTTACTGAACATATTTACTTGAAGGATATTTCATAGACATCTTAAAAATAACTAGAATTTCTTTAAGTTTATGTATTTATGTCTTCCATGAAAGATAGGGGAGGGGAGAGAAAGAGAAAGACAGTCACTTCAATAGAGTCTTTATAAAGTCATCCACTCCCAGGCTCAGATAGCCAGGATCATCGACATGCCTATACAGGCTCAGCATCTTGGGATGCAAACACAGGATTTTTTCCATGTAGTTTCAGCATCACAGAGCATTGCAATACTGCAGTGCTAACATGGCTGGTCAACTAGAATTCTCAATATACACACCATTCCACATATGTAAGCACACAAAGACTTGGCTCCTTGAGTCTTATAATAAATAATATTATCCAATATAACAATTCTCAGACCAGAAAACTAATTTTTACCCCGTTCCTTTCTGTGGACAATTTATCTGAAAGTCCTGATTGTTCTCCCTCCAAAATAAGTTCCCAACCTGACCATTTAGCTCCAATTCTAGAGGAACTAATTTTGTCTGAGCAACTGTGTCCCAGGACTAGTTCCTAAAAGGACTCCCTATTTTTTTCCCTTATTCTTCTCCACTCCATTCTCTACAACCAACAAAGAGAGTAGATGATTTTTAGCACATAATGCTCTGCTAAAAAACCTTTGACATCATTGAAAATTAAGCACAAACTCCTGAACATGACATATGTGAACTATTCACGGAATGTCACAAGTCAACCTTTCCAGCCTTTTCTTGCACCACTTCTACCTCACAGAATCTGCTCTGGTCCAGCCTGGAAAGCAGTCATTCCTTTTCTGCTGCTCAAAATCACCAAGGTCATTCCCATCTCTGAATTTTACCCCTACTATTCATTAAGCTCTGGCCTAGAACTCTGCATGACTGGCTGTCTTACCATTCAGACTTTGCTTGGATGTTATCCATTCATTCAGAGAGGGCTTGATCAGCTCACCACCCACACTAAAATCCACTACTTTAACATTATTTTTTAAATTTTTTATCATAGACACATGCTTTTCCTCTAGATAGTTTTTTCTCACAAATGACATTATTTTACTTAAAGTATACAGATATATATATATTTTCAATTGTTAGAGGACACATGTGCTCACCAGAAACACAGAAAGAAAGCACTCTCCATCGGGGGATGGTCAGGTCACAATCCCTTCTCCTCCATTTACACATCCTCTCAGGATTTGAGGCATGTACACATGTACCTGGCATGTTTTTTTTTTCAAGGTATTGAGGCCAGGATTTGAACTGCAGTTGGCTCTGTAGAATCCATTTACCTTAACCTTTAGCCCATGGGGCCAGAACTATTTAAATTTTTTGATTTATTATATGACATTCTGTCTATATAACATTAGATCTAAAATGGCAAAAATCATATTGTCTTATATAACACGATCTCTTGGTTCATGCAGAATACCTAACATATAAATGTAGTTTAGGGACCAGCAGAGGGTGTAATGATTATTTTGCTGAACTCCCACATAATCATCCTTGGTTTGAATCCCGGATTCGGTGGCTTAAACTCATGCCGGGCATGTATGCGTGCATGCCCCAAATCCCGAGAGGCAAATGGAGGAAAAGGGATTGCAGTATAGTCATCCCCCTGGGGGGTGATTTCTTGCTTTCTGATTCTGTCTCTCCAGCAAATGCACATGTCTTATAGCAAAAAATGCCTCTGTACAAAAAATAAAGGACTTTAAAAACTATGGACTAAATAAATAAGTAAATGCTTACGTGCTCCTAGAATTGTATTTTATCATATAAATTCAAATTTTATAGTTAGTAATAAAATATGTTTTGAATAGTAGAAAACATGGAGGAGATACTGATCAACTGCACTTATCATGAGTATGTTTCAAACAATAGAGAAAGTCTGGGCAGAAGAATAAGTAGGTAAGGGTAGAAAAGTAATGACTATTTTTGTAGGTCCAGTTTGTTGGTGAGGTTGGAAGCAAGGTGAACTGCAGTACTATAAGCCATATTTCTGACCAGAGGTTTGGATCCCTGGTTGATTTCAAGGCATGCCAGGCTGAAAGGACTAAAGAAAGTGGATTGTAGAGTGATGAGATCTATTCATGGTGCTTCAGTCTCTCTCTCCTCTCTCATATGTGCTTGTGCATTCTCGGTCAAAAACAAAATAAACTCTTTTTACAAAGAATATTTCTGTAGTTGCTATGGAAATATATTTTCTTCAATAGTGGAACCACAAGCCTTCTATTATTGGCAATTATCAATAAGACTTCAGGCAATGGTGAGAGAAATGTAGAAAAGAATTTGTATATCACACTTTAACCTATCCTTGAATCACTGTAGAAATATCTCATAATATCAGTTGTCATTTATTTCTGTATTTCTACCTGTCCAGCCATAAAACATAGACACACATACACACACTCAAAGAAATAATGAAAATACCATGAGAGAGAATTTTGCATAAGAGAATTTAATGTTTGTGAATCAAGTACTCTTTGGGAATTCACTTTGAAGAAATGAATAACCCAACTTGAAAAATTTGGCTAGACAAGAGAAAAAAGAGGATAAAAATGAGTCTGGTGGCATATGGAAGCTATATGTCATAGCTTCAACTCATATCAAAGGCAAGAAAGCAATTAATAAAGAATATGCTATAGAAATAAGAAGAGATGTGTGTTCAGCTTATATAAATGTCAGTTTTGCTTGATGGCACTGTCCATTGAGAAACAGAAATTGGAAAGTTGAAATACTGCATTATAAATCCTATGAAATAGCTCTATTTTTATATAAAAATTTCAACCAGCTGGCTTTATTCAGATGTTGAACTTTTCTGTAGCTAATCTAAAGGAATCACTGATCTCAATGAATAGCTAAAGCGTTAGTACAGCTATTGTTAAAATGGCTAAAATGCCTTCAAACTATAGAACTTGCTGTTTGAGTCTAATTCTAAGCTCTTTAAAAATGTTCTTTCTTCCCCCTAAGTTGAAACTAGAATGGAAGTGGGTGGAAAAAGACATGCCAGGAATTAAAATTCAGATTTTGCAAATTCCTTTAAGAATTGTGATTTGGTTTCTTCAGAGAACTCAGCATGAATGAGGTAATTTCTTTAAAATAAAGTTATATGGCTGCAATTTGCATTCCATTAATCTGGTCTTCAAAAGTTACCTTTCTCCCCTTTCCCAAACTGTCATATCATGCCACGATGTTACGGAAATGTTATTTCTTATTACATATTGCAGAACTTTAGAATTAGAAAGAAAATCTGAGCTACTTTTGTCAAACCTTCTCATTTTTCAAATGTGAATCTAGAGAACGAGGAGTTAATATGAGTTTCAAGGGCCCCCACTCACATATTGACAGAATTAGGTCTAGTTAAGGTAATATTTGAAGGGACCGTGAATGAGTCTCTTAGGATGAGCATGAGACAGTAGAGGCTGGAGTCAATGAGAAGATATGCCCACTTCTGTGAATTGACAATGAGCAAACAGAGTACATCTGTAAGAAATTAGGTGAAAAACTTAGAGTTATGATCATGATATACCCTATTGATTTTCTATTTTAGCTCTTTTATCATTTACACTGAGAAACAATTGGAAATTGTTCTGCATAAAACCATTTCCAAATTGTTTATTTACATTTCCTTTTATGCCAACTCATTTGGGTTCATTAAAAATATAGCTATGCATCTTGAATTAGAGTAAGAAACTTAAGGATATTAGTAAGCAGATACTCTCTTTTGGTTCGGAATTTATTTTTGTCTAGCGAAGTTTTTTTTTCCTTTTAACTATATACTTTATTACTCTTTAATGATAATTGATAATTGAAATGGAGTATATCTTATGTTACTCAACAGCCAGAACACTTTTTGAAAATATTGTTTTCAAAATATTCCCAAATAGAAAGTGTTTTCATATATATATATTAGAGAGAAATTTTTACTGTAAGGCACATGCGCTCACTGAAGAGACAGTGACAGAAAGCGAGAAATCACCCCAAGGGAAGATGGCCAAGCCGCACCCATGCACATGTGCCCAGCCTGACTTGTAATTCACTGAGTCTGGGGCTCAAACTGCAGTTGACTACATGAGAGTTTAGAGACGTAGCCCTTATGTCATTTGAGTCCCGAAAGTGTTTTCTTTCTGCCCACTAGGACTTTCCTGCCTATTTTATCAGGCTATTCACTACTTGGCTAAGAAAATAATTTGCATTGTTTCCCATTACCTGACTAACACTGGTTTAGTCCATCTCTTTAGTGGGTATCTTTTCCACCTTCAGGTTTATTATCAATCCCAAGTCAGACCTGCACATTTTCAGCTAAGAGAACTTCCTCGACTGTCATATCCAAGCCTGCATCTTTATGAAGCTTAATTCCAGGACCCATTCTCTGTTAGTCTATGTAGGCTGCTGTAAGTACATACACTAAACTGGATGGCCTATAAACAGTATAAATTTATTTTAATAGTTCTGGAGGCTGGTACGTCCAAGAGTAAGACAGACTCAGTGTCTGCTTTTCTGGCTCAGACCTCCTTCTTTCTGGGTCCTCAAGTAGTAGAAAAGGCAAGGGAGTCTCCTGTGAGCTTTATTTATTCATGAAGGCTCCACTTTCATGACATAATCACCTCCCCAAAATCCCCACCTCCTAATAGTATCACATATAGCCAGAATTTACACACATGCACATATATATACATTCAAACCATAGCACTTTCCTTATGAAACCAGCAACTGCTCCCTGGGCTACCACATCCCCATGTTATCTTCTCCAATATGGCCTTCCTACTCATCTATACCACAGTGTCTAGCACTCCTATTGTTTTTCTTTGTTTATGTGGAAGACATTTTGAGGGCAGGAAACATGCCTTCTGCTTTCTGTGTTTTCCATATCACTTAGACTATTTTTAAGCATTAGGCCAAAATTATATTAAAAAAAACTAAAAAATTAAAAAAAAAACAGGGCTCAAATATTTGGAAAAGAAATACATACAATCCATTCTTTCTATATATTGGAAAGCAGTGAAAGACAGATAGATAAAGTAACTGGCTTAAGTTGACACTACCAGGTATACTCTTGGGATTAGAATTCAGTCTCCTGAATAGCAGGCCAGTGCTCATTTTATTATCTATGTCCTCTCTCACTGTACCAGAGATCATTAGGAGAAGAAAGAGTAACATGCCTTAAAGACTTGATGCACGTTCTTGTCTGGATGCAAGACAACCAGGCAAGGCATCCAGAATGTCAGCTCTTAGCTGGTTCAAAACAATACCACCTGAAATAAAGCAACAGGCAGCGAGGAAAGCTGTCAGGTCCCAGTTTGCAGTTTCTAGCAAAGATCACAGAAAAAAATAGACTCCAGATTCAACTTGTCTTTATTTCAACTCCTCAAGGGCTCAGCACCAGATAACTGCTGGAATTCTACACAAGCCCATTGACCAGCTTTATGCCTGCTTCTCCTCCTGCCTGGTTACCCAATTAGTTCCTTGTTAACCACACACCTGCAGCGTCTTTCCCCTCAGGCTCTGTTCCTCTCGGTGTAGCTTTTAACCCCTTCTGTACACATTGTTTAAAACACTATTAAGGTGCCCCCATTGATACCTGGCAGAATTGTTGGTGCCCCCTTGGTTGCCAAAGTAATTAGCTTACAGGGACATCTCATCTAATATAACTGCAAAATCAGAAATAGGTCAAACTCCCTGCCTGTGAAAGCTGCTGGGGCGCTGGGAATGCAAACGCTATTCGTCCAGGTAATCAGGTAACACGACAACACAGAATGTCAGAAGAAGCAGGGTATCCAGAGATTTCAGTCAGAGGAAAGACAGGAAAAACAGTTGTCTTATCAAACCTTTCTGAGCCCCAGAAAGAAAAATCCTCCAGGGAAGCCAAAAGGAGAATGATGAGGCAAGGAAAAATACCTTGGCGTTATGCTGAAGACTTTTTCACAGCTGCTTATGTCTCAGTGAACTCCCAAAGCTTAGAAAGGACATGCGCTTTCAGGAGGGGTGTGTGAGACTGCACTGAGGAAGTCAAGGGAAATAAGTGAAAGGAGGATAGGTACTGACAGGAGTGCCAACTGACCATCAGACCATTTTGATTTACTAGCAGGAAAATTTTCCATTAAAACTTGGAACCTAATAAGCATAGGTCCTCTATTTTTCAGATATTCCAGGAAAAAAAATGACACTAAAGTACCTCTCTTAGTGGCACAATATACAATAAGAAAATGTTCGCCTGCAAAAAGTATTTTTTCCATTTTTATTATTAAAAAAAATAGATTCACACTCTAAAGGGCAAAGTCATCAAATTTAAGAAAACATTACAGGCTAATAAAGGCTGAGAAATTATAAGAAAAAACTTGATTACTTCAGAATAGAAAATCTTGCAAATATAATTTCAGAGTCATGCAGCAATTATAAAATAATCAGAGCGAATGGAACAGAGAAGTGCTAGGGAACAAGTGCCAAAGTCTCGTATTAATTTTCAAAAAGGAGAAAAATGTAGGTGCTGAATTATAGCTCAAGGGCTTGACATTAATAACTACTAAAATTGTCTCATTAATAATTCATTATTAAAAGTTTTATTTACCAATATTAAAAAAAGATAGAAAAAGGTGATAACTGGAAATAAGCATGTTTTCACCAAAAAAAAAAAAAAACTCGTGCTAAATTAATCTGTTTCTGTTTCTGAACCTGTTACCAGAATAGAAGTTCAAGAAGTTTCAATTGACAATATTGCAAGATTTCAAAAGTTTTTTCTGATGAAATACTTTTGAAGAAGATGGAGAAAAGTGCGTTAACATTTTAGTAAAGTCAAGGCCAGCTGAACCATGTTTCTTAAAGGATGAATGTCAATGCAAAGACCATTCTGAAGGCTGTGTTGTTTCTTTGCACACAGATGTTTCTTTGCAACACAGATGAAGTGTCTGCTGTGTTGCTAGAATCTAAGGAAAACCATTGAGCAAGATCAGGATGGGCAGAGACACCCCTTCCACTCCCGCCGCTTTCATGGAGATTGTATAAATTTAACTTATGTCATAAAAAAGTGGGCAAGAAACAGAAAATTGCTATTATAGGGGCTGGCAGGTGGCATGGTAGTTAAGGGTGCTGGACTCCCACATGGCTGACCATGGTTCGAGTGTTGGAACTGGCAGTTTGTTTTCTCACTTTCCGTCTGTCTCTCTCTCTCTCTCTCTCTTTCTCTCTGTGTGCCTCTCTGGTCAAAATAAAGTAAAATAAATAAAGTTGAAACATTTTAAAAATAAAAATAACCATTATAAAAAAAGGAAAATTGCTATTATATATCTAGATTTTTATGGAGTTGCATGAATAACTGAATCATCACATCAGAGAATCTGCAGGGAAAAAGTTTAGGCTACAATGCTATATCACTACTGAGAGCAAAGGCAGTTAACAAACATATATGCATATTTGAAAATCTACTTTAAAACTGAAATCAAAGTATATCTCTGGAAGTCTTGAAATTTTGGGTGACTCCAGAATCAGTTGAAGCAAGATGTTCAGTATAGCTAATCAAATCCTACATTGTGTAAATAGAGGCAAACGTTAGTGTACAAAACAAGGGAAGATAAACTAAATTGGTTAGACCAATTTGAAAAATTTTATTCCAGTGGAGCCCCAGAGTTGTTAAAAAGAAATAATAGGTTTAAAGTAATTAAGAGAAGACAAACCAGGGCACTAAAATGTTTGAAAATTTGATACATTTAGGTTAGAAAATGTAAGAGTGATACAGATTCACTATAAAAGTGATGGAATTGCTTTAAACATGTCCTCAGAACATAAGTAGAATTAAGTGGTGGAAATTACAAAGATACAAACAGAAATGCTAATAAGGAAAACATATACTTACCAATCAGATAAGAAGAGAAGAGATGACGTTTAATGTGGTGCATAGTGAAAACTACCAAATACTTTGAATGGCAAGCTGTCAGGAATATTTCAGAAAGGACTTCTCTATTATGTAGGATTTTGACTTAGCTGATAATCTAAAATTCTTTCTAATTTTTTTGTCTACATCTATGAAACTATGAAATGGAGATATTTTATTCCATGCATTTGACATTAGAGGAATATTTTCTCCTGAATTACTGTTTTATCATTATGAGAGGTGAACAGTTCTTAAGAAGGAATAGTTTCTCCAAATTCTCTTGCATTGATCTATGAATATTATCATCATAGAACACAAACTTACTAATAAGTGAGCCTAACATCTCAGTAAAGCCAAATTTTTGTTTTGTTATCATACTTTGCTTATGCTAAAATATCAATTTTTCTTCATATTATAACTCTTTTTTATGTATATTTTTCCTTGATGGCATATGAACCTACCATGGAGAGGCAGAGAGAAAGCAGGAGAGGAGAAAGCAACCCCCATGAGAAATGGCCATGCCACAACCCCTTCCCCTCCATCTCTCCCTCCTTTTGCTATTTTTTGGCATGAATACACAAATACTTGGCATGTTTCTCAAGCCACAGGGTTTGGCTCTTGAACAGCACAGTTGAACATGTGGTATCCAGCTGCCTTAACCACAGGGACACAGAACCAATTCCTTATTGTGACTACAGGGACACAGAACCAACTCCTTATTATGACTACGTTGCTGCCTTTTTTTTTTTTTCCTAAAAACAAACAAAATTCGGACCAGCAGTTAGTGTAATGGCTATGTTGCTGGACTCCCATGTGGTTGACCGCGGTTCGAGTCCCAGACCTGGCAGCTTAAACTCACGCTGAGTGCATGTGTGTGCGTGCCCAAGATCCTGAGAGGAGAATGGAGGAGCAGGGATTGCAGTTTGGCCATCCCCCTTGGGGGTGATTTCTCGCTTCTCTCTCTCTGTCTCTCTGGCGAGCACATGCGCTCTATAGCAAAAACCCCTCAAAAAAAATAAATAAAAACAAAATTACTTCTTTCTAGCCACATTTTAGTTTTTTGTCAATTAGGTTTGAACTTCCTATTAATCTTCATTTCATGCTATGCTCACTATAATTCTGAATATGCCACATTTTATAATATATTAGAGTAGTTTCAAGGATGTGATGATGCTAACTCTCAGTTTTGCTGGGGTCCAAACTCCAGAGTAACTCTGCGTTAATTTCTCCAAGTACTGACATTCATCTCATGTTGTAGAACAGGGGAAGCTGTCTCAGGACTCTGCTGGGTGACAGAAGAGATCCTTCTCGCTTTTCTCCACCCTCACCTTTAGAATTATTGGTTACTTTAAATTTTTGAATTTTTCCAGGCTTGTGAGATACAAATTATTTACTTTTTGTTAAAGTTTTTCCTCAGAAAAATTGTAGGGTTTATTTGTTGTGTGTTGTGTTTTTCCCTGATCTGCTTAGTCAATTACCGCTTGTCCATCTGTTTTTCGTTTCCGCATTTTGTTGACATCATTTGTCTGGAGCCATTCTCTATTTGTTTTTGTTGTCCTTATGGGTTTATGTCATTATGTTATTATGGTGTAGCTTTAGAAGAACACATATAAATATTTGATCTGACAGGTTAAAACAGAAGACTCACTTTTTTTAAAATTTCAAACACTTCTGGATTTGTTGTTGTTAATTAACCACATACTGCCATATATATAATCACACATTTCTGTTTTAAGGATAATTTTTAATATTTAACTCTTTAATGCTAATATAATGGAAATAACATAAAAATCTATCAAAATTTTAATGTGTCTACTCAGGAGAAATTATATGTACTTTTTTATCTTTTAATATTTTCAAGAGATCACCAATGTACTATTTTCAGAAGAAAAAACAACTAACATAACTACATTTTTTTATAATGTTTTTATCTTTTGCTATAGGGCATGTGTGCTTGACAGAGAGAAACACAGAAAGAAACAACAAAAGTAAGAAATCACCCCCCACCCCAGTGGAAACAGGCGTGCTGGAAACCCATCACCAGTTCCCTCTCAGGGGTTTTGAGCATGCATGTACACACCCTGGGATTTTCAGGGTGGTTTGAGGACTCAAACTACGCAGTCGACTATGTGGAATTCAATGCCTTAAACTCAATGTCACCTGTTAGTCCCTCTAAAACAAATTACAGTGTTTTTTTTTTTTTTATCACACATTTTTTTAAAAAGAAATTATTTAGATGATTCTGAGAAGATGGTGGAAAAGAATATGCAGAATGTGTCCCTCACCAAAACACTAATTGTATTCACTGACAGAATCTTTCTGATGTGATAATTTAAAAGTCTGGAGTCTACTGATGGTTGTAACAACCAGGAAAAAATTTTAGAGTGTAAATTGCAGTTAATTTTAATCAAATTCAGATCTTTGAATGAAGGATTCGAGCCCCTTATTTCCCTACCCACACTTTTTTATTGTCTTTTTTTCTGCTTTTAGGAACAAGGTAATAATGACAAGGACATTCCATAGCAACTGCATAAGTGAGGAAAATTAGAAAGTGAAAATGGATGCTTAGAAAAAGGTACAGACTCAGAAGAGACCTGAGAAGATCTTAAGTTCACCTTTCATTCAGACCCTTGGCACAGAGACAGCCTATACCTATATGTATATATAAGTTTAAAACACTATCGTATTATTGTGTTTCTTTACTGTTATAGATAAAAATGAGAACTCTGAGGTAAGAGAAAAATCTGATTGGCAAGTTCACTGCATAATTAGATTAAAATGTCAAGGTTGCGGGGAACCAGCAGTTAGCGTAATGGTTATGTCGCTGGACTCCCACGTAGTCGGCCACGGTTTGCGTCCTGGACCCAGTAGCTTAAAACTCACACTGGGCGTGTGTGCGTGCATGCCCAAGATCCCGAGAGGAGAATGGAGGAGAAGGAATTGCGGCATGACCATCTCCCCTGGGGGGTGATTTCCCGCTTTCTGTCTCTATGTCTCTCTCCGTCTGTCTGGCGAGTGCACATGCCCTATAGCAAAAATCCTCTCCAAAAAAAAAAAAAGTATCAGGGTTTATAAAAAAACAAGTCACCTAAATAAAAGTATGACCCATTATTAGGGAAAAAAATAAAAGAAAATAAAACCAATAGAGATGTTCTATAAGAAGTAATGATCTTTGGGGTCTACAGAAAGCATAGTGGTTAAGGCTGGATTCCCACATGGCTGACCACAGTTCGAATCCCAGACCTGGCAGCTTGAAAATCACTCTGGGCATATGTACATGTATGCCCAAGGTTAGAGAGGAGAATGAATAAAAGGAGACTGTAATATGGCCATTTCTCTTGGAGGGTGATTTCTCACTTTCCTTCTCTTTGTATCTCTGTCTCTGTCTTTCTCAAGCACAGGGA
>NW_006160212.1:1824594-1837148 GCF_000334495.1 Tupaia belangeri chinensis
AAAAAACGAGAACAAACAAACCAAAAAAATTATTGATGATGGCAAATCTACTAGAAAAGTAACATAAAAATATTTTATTAGGGATATTTTCTCCCTTTTCTTTCTGTCCCTATCCCTGGTGAATCCATTCTTCCTTTTTCTCTCTGTCTCTCTATCCCTGGTGAAAGCATGTGTCCTCAGGAAACTAAAAAAGAAACAAACAAATAAACAAACAAAAAAGAAAGAAAAATTGTTTTAAGATGCTCAAAGAACTAAAAGAAGAAAAAATTACATATAAATGAGCTGGAAATATTAATAAAGAGATAAAAGACCTATTAAGAGGAACCAGCAGTTGGTGTAATGGCTATGTTGGCTGGACTCCCATGTAGTCTACCATGGTTTGAGTCCCGGACCCAGTGGCTTAAACTCATACCCAGTGCATGTGTGTGTGTGCCCAAGATCCTGAGAGGAGAATGGAGGAAAAGGGATCACAGCATGGTCATCCTTCCTGGGGGGTGATTTCGTGCTTTCTATCTTTCTGTCTTTCTGGTGAGTACACACACCCTATAACAAAAACTTCTTTAAAAAAAAGATCTAAAAAGAAATCTGGAGATAAAGATATACAAAAATTGAAATGGAAGATTTATTAGATTAGATCAAAGGCAAAGTTGAGCAGGCAGAAGAAAGAATCAACAAACTTGATGATAGGGTGATGGAAATGATCAAGTCTAAGAAACAATAGAAAATAATAAAAAGAAAATTTTAAAAAATTAACAGATCCTAATGGACTTTAAGGACACCCTCAAGCAGACCAACATAAGCGTCATTACAGAAAGAAGCAAAGAGAACAAACAGAATATTTGAAAAAATAATACCTGAAACCTTCACAGATTTGATGAAAATTATAAATAAAAACATCCAAAGAGTTCAATAAATTCCAAATAAGCTGAATTCAAAGAGATCCACACTAAGTAACATTTTAATCAAAGTTTCAAAAGTCCAAGGCAAAGAATTGTGAAAGCAACAAGACAGAAAACAACAAGAAAGAAGTGCTACCATATAGAATAAATCCTTATATAATTAGCAGCAGATTTCTCATTAGAAATTTTAGAGTACATAAGACAATAGGTGATGCATTTAAAATGTTAAAAAAAATTGTCACCTACAAATTTTATATGTAGCTAAATGGTCCTTCAAAAGAGAGTTGAAAATGAAGATTGGACATTATCATATAAATAAAGTTGAAGAAGTTGGTAACCACTTGATCTACTATGTAGGAAATATTCAAGTGAGGGCCAGTTGGTAACATGTTGTTTTAAAAGGTTGAATCCCCCACTGACTGCACAGTTTGAGTTTCAGATCCAGCAGTTTGAAAATCACACCAGGTAGATGTGCATGCATGCCCCAAATCCCCAAAGGAGGGAGAAATAAGAGCTGGGATTGCAGTGTGATCATTTCCCATGGGGTGTTTGCTCACTCTCTCCCTCTCTTTCTCCCACTCCATCTCTCCCAGGCAAGCACATATACCCTCTAGCAAATTTTTTAAAAAAGTATATCATGGTTTCTGGAAAGATTAGTCCGACCAATGGAAGAGATGCAGATAAAAATAGTCAGGAATAATAAGATAAAAGTCCTGAAGGCATTGCCCTTCCCAACGCAATCTCAGCCTGGGAGTGCAAACAGTTTTCCAAAAAGGACCCAAGATGGGCATCTTCCCTGTGTATCCTGCAATTTCCTACATCCCAGTAAAGTATTCCTGATCCCTGGTTGTGCTTTAGCCAGCCCCAGGTTGAGTTTGACCTGATATTATACCTGTTCTACTCTCTGCTTTGAAACATGCAACAAGCAGATGGTGGTGGTAAACACATTTAGGTAATTCTGAAGGCTTATGGAATTTGAAAGCATGGAGACCTCCACTAAGAATTCAAATAATGCATTAAAAAGCCTGGGAGTTTAAGCAGTGACCATCTGCAAGGGTGGAGTGACCACAAAGTGCTTTCATTATAGCAATACCAAGCTGAGAAGGTGGAGTTGTTTCTGTTACAGAGAATATCCATCAGAATGAAACCTAGTGGAACTCCAGAGGTGGGACCACAGAACTATGGAACTATCAGTATGCAGCTTCATCCTTAAAGGATTTGTGAGCATGAGGCTCAGCTGGAAAGAGCTGCACCATGGACCGAGCTGCACCATGGACCGAGCTGCACCATGGACTGAGCCTGTCAAGGCCAGAAAGATAAGGCCTTCTGGTGCTGAAGACTTGATTTTTTTTTTTTCAGTGCATCCTGGATGCAGTAGAAGGAGTCTCAAAATCTAATGTCTGCCACTTGAGTTTCAGACTTGCTTGCACTCCGTTAATATTACCTTCTAGCAGAATAAAAATTCCTACCACATTCTTGTTCCACCATTGTATTTTGAAAGCATGTGACTTGTTTTGAATTCACAGTTTGAGTCTCAGATTGGGATTTAGAATGTGGACTTTGAAGTTAGTGCTATAATGATTCAAAACTTTTGGGAACGTTAGGATGATTTTGAGTGGGGGAAGAGGACAGGGACAAAATGCTATAATTTGATGTCCCCCAAAATCACATGTTGGAATTTGGTTGTGTTTAATCCTGTTATCATATCCCAGTAAGGGACCTTTGGGTGTGGCAAAGTCAGGAAGATAGGTAACTTGGTGAGTGAGTTTTAGTGGACTTATTAGCAGAGGAAATGAAAATAGAAAAAGAGAGAGAAACTCATGGGTACAGACCACACTCGACTCTGCTCTGCTAAATGTTCTGCCTTCCAAAATTCTGTGAAGCCTTTGGACTTTTCTAGGCACCAAAATTATGAGTTTTGAAAATAAACTTATTTCTTTATAAATCACCCAATCTTAGGTATTTCTGTCAACACACAAAAAGCACACAAAGACAACATCCTAAGAGACAGATTGAAATTGGAAAAATGGAAAAAGATATTTCATACAAACGGTAACTGAAAAAGAGCAAAGATGGGTATACTGATATTAGAAAAACAGTCTTAGGTCAAAAAAATTACAAAGCCTGGCTTTGGTGACATAGAGGGTGATATACTGTTCTGCAGTACTAGAAGCCACATAGTCAACTATGGGTTTGTATCCTGAGTTAACTAGAAGCATACCAGGTATGAGTACTTAAGATCCTGACTAGCTGCAGTGTTGAGGGAAGGGAATTTTGGTGTGATAAGCCTTAATGTGGGTACTCTCGCTCATAAAAGAAATAAAATCTATAAACTTTACAAAAGGATTAAGAAAAAAGATTACAAGAGGCAAAGGAAATTGTATAACAATAAAAATACCTATAACACATCATCAAGATATACATAGCAGAGCCTGACAGAATTGAAAGGAAAGTAACAGTTGGTGACTTCAGTATCCTACTTTCAAAAAACATGACTATACAGAAAATATAGAAAGAAATAGAGGAATTAACTAATAAACTCACTACTTGTAACAGACATATGCAGAACATTCTACCCAATCATTGATAGCCACTATGGAAGACAGTAGCATGGCTCCTCAAAAAGTTAAAACAAAAATAAAAATAAGATCCAGTAATTCCACTTTGGGTATATTCTTAGAAGAACTGAAGGCAGAATCTAAGACTTATTTGTACATCCATCTCCATACCAACCTTATTTACTATAGCTACAACTCAAGTAATAGCAAACCATGTGTCCATAAACAGATAAATTAATAAACAAAATGTGTATACAATAGTATATTACTCAGCCCTAAAAAGAAAAGAAATTCTGGCAGATGCTAAACATGGATGAACCATGAGAACATTAGGCTAAGTGAAATTAGCCAATAACAAAAAGACAAATACTGTATGAGTCCACTTATATATAAGCAATGTAGAGTAGTTAAAATCACAGAGACAGAAAATAAAAATATGATCGTCAGGAACTGAGGAACAGAGGTGGGGAAACTCAAGAGTTATTGTTCAATGAACATAGCATCTCGGTTTTTGTAAGAGAAAAGCAGATGACGCATAGTGATGGTTGCATATTCTGAATATATTTAATACACTGAAATGTACACTTAAAATGGTTAAGTGTAAACTTCGTCTAGTTTATCTCAAGAAAAATACATTTTAAATAGCCTAACAAAAGTAATCACCTACATTTTAAATTTTCATTTATTTATTTTTATTTGGCTAGAGAGAGTATGTACTTGCTGAAGAAAGATAAAGAGGGAAAATGAGAAAGCATTACAATAGGGATGGTCATACCACAATTCCTTCTTTCATGGTTTTGGGCATGCCACACAGGCACCCAATGTATTTTTCAACCTACCAAGTTCAGGCCTCAAACTCATCTTCAGAAAGCAGGATCTAGTCTCTTTAACTACTACACTACTGGCTGTGGCCCAGTTTTTATATCTTAAACAAAGATTTGAATTCCAGATTTGGCAGCTTGAAAACCACACAATGCAAGTGTGTGTGCAAGCCCAAAATCCCTGAGGGAGGAAGAAATGGAAGAAAATTGCAGCATGACCATTTCCTTTAGGGGAATTTGTCTCTGTCTCTCTTTCTCTTATCTCCCATGCAAGTGCATGTGCGGCTGAGAAAAACTTAAAAAAAAAAAAAAAAAAAAAAGATAATTCCAAGAGCATTTTTAAGTAAAAAGAATTGAGAAAAATGGGTTACAAAATAAACCACTGTGAGTTATTTAGTAAACATTTACCTGGAATAAGATGCTTTAACAATGGAAATCAGAATGGTTAAAGTCTAGGATTTGGGTGCTACGAGGTTTGTGTTACTTCTTTAAGGTTGTTTCTTATAAATTTTGGTCTATGATATTGCCTTCAAGATCATGGGAATGTGAAGTTAAATCCCAACAAGCTCTGGGCAAATGACAGGCTTGAAAGAGTTAATATTCACATTCTAACTTCCAGGTTTTGGTGTGAAGCTCTCCCTTGAGGGTTGTGAGTACTATGCTCCACATGTGTTTAAATGTTCTCTATAATAATCTCTGGATTTGTCCTTGGTGGGGGCTGGAGGCAGTGGGATTCCAGTAAGGGATTATTGCTAGCATTGTTATTTAAAAAACAGAGTAAACAAATAAGAAATTCACTATAGGGAATGTACTGCCTTGAGCTTTGAGATAGGGGGATTCAAATGGGATTTTCAAAATTATTTTGCTGGTTTTACTAACAGAATAGATGTGGATTTAAACATATAGATATATGCTGAATGGTGTGTTCTAAAGCTATGCCTATGTCTCCTTCCCACCACACCCACAATAAGTGAATCGCTCAATGCACAGGCTACAGTTTAAAAGCCTTTTTATCATTTTTGCCAGTTCATGTGCATTTCGTCTTATTTTATCCCATCCACTCAGTTCAGCTTAATTTCATAAGGGGCGCCCTAAAATTTCCTTGAGATTAGATCATTAACCCCTAGAAGATAGATTTTTAGTAAGTACAAGCAATATTTAACATATTTAAATAGCTAATTTTAATTTCTGCAACTAAATTCACCTACTGCTACACAGTTATGTTATATATAGCCTTTAGATTCCCTTTATCCCAATTTCCTCAAAGAGAAACCGATACTTCATTAAGCAGTTTTCAAATGCCATTTGTCAAGTGTTTAAATAATTTACAAAGCAAATTTATACTTATTACAATATTTAGAAAATGCAGTTAAGTAAATGAAACTCAAAAAAAATTCACCTCTTAAAATTCCACTGTTACTTGTCACGTGTCAGCCAAAGATGGCGGCGCCCAGGCGAGTTGAAGGAAGGTTGCGGTGAGCCATGGCCTGACTGAGGAGGACCCTGCCGAGGCACTGGCTGTGGAGGGGAAAAAAGCGTAAGATGGAAAAATCATGAACCAGATGAAACTATCAAGGAAAACTTAATTTTCAATATCATAACCAGAAAAATTAATCAACTGCCAGAAGCTGAAAGGAATCTGCTGGAACATGGATCAACATATGCTGGACTTACGCAGCTTTCTGTGGCCTGATAGCCAACAGTCTTTTCCTATGCATCTTGAATGTGAGAAAAGCGTCTATAGCTGCTGGTTTACCAATGGCAGTAATCCTATTTTTTACAGCACATGTAACTTACAAAAGTTTTGTCAATTTTCCCTTGAATATAGGTGACTTGAATTGTGAAACCTGTACCATAACAAGGAGTGGATTGGTTGGTCTTGTTTTTGGTGGTCTCTACCCTCTTTTCTTGGCTATGCCTGTGAATGGTGGCCCAGCAGACAGGTATGAATCAACCTTGCTACCAGAGAAAGGAAACATCATAACTTACTGGATAAGAATTTCTAAGCCAATCTTTAGAAAGATATTATTTCCCACTTTGCTCCAGACTGCATTTGCATCATATTTAGGATCTAGACAGTATAAACCACTTATAAAAGTCCTTCAGTTACCTGAACCTGGCCTAGAAAATCAATGATTTTAAGCAAATATGTATACAAATAAACAGGTTAAAAAAAATTTCACTGTTACTATATTCATGTATTTCCTTTTGGCTTTTTTCTCATAAGTAGATAACATGTCATTGTTTTTAAAATGTGGTCTGGGGGTAGCAGGTGGCGTGGTGGTTAAGGGTGCTGGACTCTCACATGGCCGACCACGGCTCAAGTCCTGAACCTGGTGGCTTGTTTTCTCATGTTCTCTCTCCATCTCTCTCACTCTTGTTCTCTCTTTCTGTCCCCTTCTGGTAAAATTAAATATAAATAAATAAGGTTAAATACAAAATAATTCTTTAAAAATGAAATATAAAAATGTGGTCTCATACTTCGTGCCATTTGTATTTTGATTAAACATAAATTTATGTGTATGTAAATATATATATATACACACACATACATATATTATACATACACATGATACTCACACATAGATACACACAACACATATATAATGTTTTTTTTTTAATTTGTCTTTTATTATATTGGGGAGGACTATTTTTATTATCTCATGCTTGGACAGAACAATTTTTAATGTAAATATTTAATTATTACATAGGTGGCTTGGATTCATGTATCTATCTTCTTCTTTTTTAAAAAAGTCTATTTAGGGAACCAGCAGTTAGCGTAATGGCTATGTCGCTGGACTCCCACATACTCGATGGCGGTTCACGTCCCGGACCCAGTGGCTTAAAACTCACGTCAGGCGTGTGTGCATGCGTGCCCAAGATCCTGAGAGGAGAATGGAGGAGAAGGGATTGTGGTGTGGCCATCCCCCCTGGGGGATGATTTCTCTCGTTCCGTCTCTCTCTCTCTCTCTCTGTCTGGCGAGCGCACGTGCCCTATAGCAAAAACCTCTCTCTCAAAAAAAAAAAGTCTATTTATTTCTTTCTTAATCAATAGAGAAAGAGAGAGAGAAATAGCACCTCCAATAGGATTCCAATTCCATGATCCATCCTGAGACAGAAATCTCAGTATCATTGACCCACATGCCTGGCATACTCAGGGAGACATTTGGATATAAACCTAGAATCCTCCAATGTGAGTCAGGTTTTAAGTTCATGGCACCATCCAGGCTCTACCTTCTCATTTCCAAGTATTTTAATTTATTTTTACTTTGTGTTATGTGTATATGCATGTGTTTATATATTGCATATGCTATATAGCAAGGGAGTCAGTCAGTCACTGTTACAAGAATTTTGTGAGACTGAAAGGCAGAAGGGAGTGGAAAATCGGTATAGTTGAAAAAAAATGGAAGACTCTCCATATTCCCTGATGGAGGCATGTGCCGGAAGTGTAGCTATCCGGAAGTGTAGCATTCTATATATTTGGTAAGGGGTGCATATTTGGCTTTTTCTAATTACTTCTAGGGAAGAAGTGGAGATAAAAATTGGAGAAGGTGCAACTTATTGTCAAATCCTGGACATTTTCAGACTGATGGTATAGAAGTTACTGTTAGACTTACTGGATTGTTACTAGAGATAATAGTCTTCCTACTAGTCGGGCTGGCATTCTGGTTGGTTATTGTTGATTGGTTTCCTTGACAAGTTGCTGCAGGATGTTGGCCTGGGTTCTATTTTTATATATGACCCAGCCAATATCTGTATATGCAGTCTCTGAATATGCACATTCATTTCAAATAGTTCAAATATTCAAAGGACATTTAAATAAATTATTTACATCCCTGGCTATCATAAAGTCTCACTAATTTTTAACTGATATTATATAGACCTCATCAAGTGTTAACAATGCAATAACTTAGATGTCAACATAAAGATTAACAAAAAGGACCAGCAGTTAGCGTAATGGCTATGTCACTGGACTCCCATGTAGTCGACTGCGGTTCGCATCCTGGACCTGGTGGCTTAAACTCACGCCCGGCATGTGTGTGTGTGCGTGCCCAAGATACTGAGAGGAGAATGGAAGAGAAGGGATTGCGGCATGGCCATCCCTCCTGGGGGGCGATTTCTCACTTTCTGTCTCTTTGTCTCTGTCTGGTGAGCACACGTGCCCTATAGCAAAAAACCTCTTCAAAAAAAGAAAAAAATTAACAAAAGTAGGGAAGAAAAAATGAGGAGGAGATAAAAAAGGAAAAGCAATTTGTTTACAAAAGAAAGCAAAAAATCTAGAATCCACAGCAAAAATCACAGTCCACAGCCATTGGAAAGTAACACTCTCCCAAGTAGGACAAAATAAAAATGGAAATTGCAATTATTTAGATAGATGAAAGTGTTACATATCAAAATCCATGGACTCCAAATGAAGCAGTACTTGGAATTAATTTTGTGGCCTTTAATGCCTGCATTCAGTGGTATTTCAGTAAATATCTACAAATAAAACTTTTTAAATTTTTGAAGATATTTTCAGATATACAGATAAAGTTCAAGAATGGTATAAGGAACTCCTAAATACCCTTTATCCAGATTGACATTTAAAAATATTTTGCCAAATTTGCTTTTTTTGCCTTTTTTGTGTTTACATATTTAGTTTTTCTGCAGTATGTCAGAGAAAATGATGCGCGTTACTTCTTTTAAATCTAAATCTTTAAAGGATTTTTTCTTTTTCTTCTGCTCTTTCTCTACTCTTTTCTCTTCTTTTTTTTTCTTTTTTTGTAATTATCTATAGGATACAGGAGCTTACCAGAGAGACAAAGAGACAAAGAGAGAAAAAGTAAGAAAATAGCCCCAATGGGGAATGGCCATGCCACAATCCCTTTCCCTTCATTGGGAGTTTTGTCACACACATTTGCCCAGTGCATTTTTCAGGCTGCTGGGCCTCGGACTTGAACTACACAGCTGGCCAGATGCCTTAACCACCACTTTACCAACTGGTCCTAAAGAACATATTCTACAAACAAGAAAATAAATGCAGTATAGTTAGTAAGTTCAGAAATTTTAAAATTGGTAGAAGTATGTTCTCTGATCCATATTCTATATTCAAAATCACCAACTGTCACAAGAATATCCTTTATGTTAACTTTTTCCCCCAGGTTCCAATTCAGGTTATGCATTGAATTTAGTAATCATGACATGACTCACCATGTCTTTTAACCTGAAACAATTTTTCGACCCTTCTTTGTCTTTCATGAAATATTATGTCATTGGTAAAGTAATTACGTATTTTCCTGTTTTTCTATGCAAAAATGCATCATGATTTTCTTGACAACTCAATAGATATTTTTGAAAAGTAGAAACAGCCTGCTTAGTTTATAGACTCTCACTTTCTGTTTTATTATGATTGGATTCAGGTTATTCATTCTTGACAATACTTTATCAGGTCATGATGTGATTTTTCACTTTATCACTCTGGGATGCTGTCTTGTTTCATTAGTGACATTAGCTTTGCTCATTTAGTTAAGGGGTGTCAAGTTTCTTTTTCTTTTCTTCCTCATTTTAAGTTACCGCTTTTCTTTTTGAATAAATGCTTTTGTGAGGAGGTACTTTGAATCTATGTAATGGTCCTGTCTGCCATTGAATGTTTACAATTCTTGATAAATCTTATCTGAGTGATTTTGTCTGTGATGTTGTAAACTGATTATTTTCTAAACCCATTTTTCCTTCTATACTTATTAGTATGTACTCCTCTGTAAGAAAATGCTTCCCTTTTATCTGATTTATTTATTTGTTTACTTATGGTTCCCTGTCTATAAGGACTTAAATTTTTACTTAACAGATATAAATGTTCAACAATGAATTTTATGCTTTCTTTTTGTAACCATCTTGGAAGTAGAGATTAATGAAGGAAGTGTATAAAAGTCAGCCAAGCTAAATTTCAAAAAAGCAAAATTTAGAATTGTTAGCATGGGTGTTTTTAAAGGCTTACCTTGAGATGATCCCATAGCTTAGTGGTTAAAGGAACTAAATCCCATGTGGCTGACCATGGCTCTAATTGCAACTCAGCAGTTTGTGGCATGGGCCGCACCATTGGAAGAGCTTTCTCGCTCTATTTCTCTATGTCCTGTGTCTCTCTGGTGAGCACACATGTCCTCTGGCAATTTAAAATGCTTACCTCATTACCAGCTGCATTTTCAGGTGTTCAAGATTTGTCACTATGGTAGGTGAAATGTGGAAACCTGACTGATATTTTATTTCACAATTTGTATTTAATTACAAGAGTGAAATTTTTTCATATTAATACTGATTTTCTCTCCTATGTTCTGTTTCATTTATTTGAATGTTGATATTTTTATTATTAAAACTTTTAAAAGATTAAATACTTTGACATACATTTGTCCTTAAAAGATCATCACTGTCGGGACCAGCAGTTAGCATAATGACTATTCGCTGGATTCCCATGTAGACGACCGTGGTTCGAGTCCCGGACCTGGTGGCTTAAACTCACGCCGGGCGCGTATGAGTGCATGCCCAAGATCCTGAGAAGGAGAATGGAAGAGAAGAGACTGCGGCGTGGCCATCCCCCGGGGAGAGTGATTTCTCGCTTTCTATCTCTCTGTCTCTCTCTGTCTGGCAAGCACACGCGCCCTATAGCAAAAACCTCTCCAAAAAAAGAAAAAAAAAATCATCCCTGTCAATCATATCTGTGCTGCAATTATTTACAAAATTCCCTGTAGCTTTACTCAACCAGCTCAGGAACAACTTCCCTACTGTTTTATGAAAATTATCAGGGGGATGGTCAGCTTCTAACTTTCCTGTCTGAAACTCAGGCCCCTGGCCTCTTATTTACGTTGTTTGTAGACTGATGTCTTATGCAGTCCCACACCTCTGTAGGAATGTCATCTGGCTGTTTTTCATTTACTCCTAGACACTATATTTCAAATTAACTTCAGCTCTATGTTCTTTGGCCTTGGGGTAAGTCTTGTTTTAAGCCCCATATTCCCTCTAGGTATAAAAGCCTTGAGTTCTGCTTGTCTTCTAGGGAGATTTTGACAAGCAGAATATAAATAGGAAAGAATAGATTGTGGAGGTTTTTAAATTTCAGCAAAAGATGTGAGTGCTTCATTTAGATTTGTGTTTCTCAAGATTATAGACCAGAGTCCCCTGGGGTCCCCATTACACTTTCAGGTAGTCAGTAAGGCCAAAACCACTTTCAGGATAAAACTAAGACATCATGTATCTTTTTCACCTACATTCTCTCTTAAGCATATCTTTGTTTTCCAAAGGCTACATAATTTGTGATATTGAGACTGATTGAAGGTAAAAACACATGTAGGAATCCCGCTACTTCTATTCAATCAACCCACTGAATATATTTGTAAAAATGTACAACTATGATATTATTAGTGAAGAAAGTGCATAGAAATCAACAAAAACTAAATTTTAAAAAAGCAAAATTTATAATTTTTTGCATAATGTTTTTTATATAGATAATTATTTTTTATTAAAATATCTAGCGCTATTAATGTATAATTGGATTTAAATTTTTATTTTAAAATGCCTTTCTCTTTCATTTGCTTCTCAGTTTTAATTTCTAATATGCTAAATATTGCAAGATAAATCACTCAATCTTTATAGCCTATCTTCTAAAAAATCATCAATAAACTATACTGTGTATATAAACTACTTACTATTGTCAAAATGTTCCACCAAATGGGTTTGATTCTTGACTTCATAACCAGACTCTATACAACCCAATCTGTTTCATTTAGAGGTGTTCATTACACTGGCCTTCTTTCAGTTCCCCTGAAGAGTCAATTTCTTTCCAAACTTAAGTTTTTCACAGGCGCCGTTCCCTTTGTACATGCCCCAAATGCCTTGCCTGACTGTCTTACATCATCACTCCTCTCAGGTCTCCTTTGTAATCACATTCTCAGTGATACCATTTTTGCATTGTTGTTCATCTAATCCTTAAAAGCTCTCCCATTGTCTTTTTTAGCACTTTGTCCTATTCCATACAGAACTTGTAAATTTAGTAAGTACACTAGTGAGCAAAGGACTTGAACAAAACACATTCTTGAGTATGACAAATACTACCCAGGAGAGTCAGCTGTAGAGTTTACTTCATTCTAGGATTTCCCATCCTGTCCTCAAACTCTGAAAACCTTCATTTTTGGGGTCAGTTCCATGATGGATTTAATATTTCTCATTTTAAATAAATTTTTAGAATGTTAGTCATTCTTAAGTGGGAAAGTTTTAAAATTCTGCCATAGTTGATGCCTTCCACACAC
>NW_006160212.1:1837179-1845667 GCF_000334495.1 Tupaia belangeri chinensis
TCCAAGTCAATTTGAGTCTTTGTACACTTTGATTTTAAGTATTGAAAGATAGGGAGAAAACATTGTATCACATGCATATACTCTGACCTTATAGGTAGCCCCAAAATATGCTGTTTAATCTGATCAAATATATTAAGTAATTCATTATGATTACAGATAAAAACTCAAATACTGATATTGTCTAGGGGATGTTTAGACCTGGCTTCATCATCATCATTATCACAACAATTGTTAACTGCCAATTCAACTACAATGAAAATTTGGAAGAGAATGAATCTGTGATGTTATAAAAACGCAAACAACAAAACAAAAAACCCCATACTACATGTGATACAATTTTTTCTTTTGAGATTTTTGTTATATGCATTAGCGCTCACTAGAAAGAGAGACAGAAAGTGAGAAATCACCCACCAGGGGAGATAGCCATACTGTTGTCCCTTCTCCATTCTCCTCTTGGAATTTTGAACATGCACAAGCACACACCTGGTGTGAGTTTCAAGCTGGGAGTCTGGGACTTCAGCTATTGTTGGCCTCATGGGAGTCCAGCTTCTCAACCACTGCACCACCTGCTGGCCCCATGTGATACAATTTTTGCCAGATCTTATAGGCTTCTGTGACAGTGGAAGCTTTGAAAGGAACTTGGAAAAAGGAGTTGGCTTAAAAATTTCAAGGGAAAAAGGAAATCCATTGAAAGAAAAACTATTTTAAGGCACAACTACCAATGCAATGATGTTCCTGACTTGTTTATAGATTGTTAAATTATTCAAGATGCTTAGAATTCATGAGGATATCTAAAGTCACAGGAACCAAGAACCTATTAGGAAATGTCGATCAACTGTCACCAAAATGGGTCATAGGCCTACAAAAATTTCATTTTAATACAAAGACAATACAGGAAATGCAAGAGAAAGAAGATAACTAGTAGCTAGGGCCTGTTTTGGCTTTCTCAATATCAAATTGCATGATCCAGTGGCTTCCTATTCTTCATCTTTGACTTCCGAAAATATAAAACTAGCTGATTCTTTTGCAAGTACATTACTTGCGAAAGGAACATGATTCACACATCTCTCTCAAAATCTTCATTTGTACATGGCAGGTCCACGTGGATAGCAGGGTGGTGAGAAAAAGTGTGTTTTCTTTTAAATACTTAAAGAAGTGAAAATGTATCTTGGTATATTCTCATTCTATCAGAAGTCTCTAAGAAATCACATTCTCATTAATACTGTTTTCTCATCTGAGTATGAGAATAATAGATACTGTTGTGAAAATTAGATGATACAAGCACAAATAATGGGAACTCCAAAAATTAGCTCTTCAATAGATATGATAATTAGATAATAGATACTACAGTTACATAAATATGACTGATACATATCTTTATATACAACATTCAATTCTTTCTATTTATGTGGGATATGAAATATATTATTCACCACTATTATGCTGCCCCGATTTCCTTTTCTGTATTTGCAAATCTAAGCTGTCCTTCCAGTTACAATACTGCACACTCAAAACAAATAGTGGCCACAAACAACAGTGGTGGCCATATTTGTACCTACCAGCCTCACATTTATTTAAATTTAATTTCCATATTAAATAACACTTTCTCCTTGATGCATTTATTATTTTTAAATCAGCCCCCTGGGGGGATGACCATCCCACAGTCTCTTTCTCTTCATTCTTCTCCTGAGATCTTGGGCACGCACTCACACGTACACTGCATGATTTTCACACCACGGGGTCCAGGACTTGAACTGCAGCCAACCATATGAAAGTTAAATGATGTAACCACTACACCATCTGTTGGCTCCCTTCTTGATGTATTTATTAATACTGTTGAATGTTCATGGATTCTCTTTCAGTGGATTTCCATAATACCTTTCTATAGGTCTATTTTATTTTAGATGAAGCACTTTTTAATTAGCCTAACTCCCTTATTATAATTCTTAGGCATCATCCCCCAAGTAGATTGTAAAGATTTTGAGAAAAAGAAACATACATATTTCTTTCATAATTCATACTATCCTAAGTAATGCTTACATATTAGAGATACTTCCAAGTATTTTTTGAATTTTATTAAAATGAGTCTGTGAGGAATGGGGAATAACACATTTTATTTTTCTATGACCATTGTTGAGTCCTCTTTTCATTCCCAGCTGTGTCAGATCTGTATCCGGCCAGTGACCCATCACTTCAAATGCATTCACCAGTGATTTGGAGATTGCATCACTATGCCAGAACAGAGCAAGCTTTTTTATTCACATATTCAATATAATAGTCTCCGCTATTCTAAAGTGGAATAAGTTTTCAAGTATGATTGCTTTTGAAGAGGAAAGTTTCTGTACAAAGAAACTAGAAATATTTTGCTCTTGCTCTAACTGTATTTTTAATCATCACTGTTTGCCCCTCCAGTGCGTCCGCCCATTTCCGAAGCCAGGCTCATGATTTTGATGCACCATCATGGCTAAATACAGTATATCATTTCAGCAGGCTCTTCACATTGTGTTATTGTTAATGATGCTTTTTATTTACCAGAACCATAGGCAATATGATATTACTCTCATTCAGTGAGCCCGGCAGGAGACTTTTTAAAAGTGTAATGCATTTGCTCTAATGTCTCTGATCAGGTGGATCCGGCCTGGAAAAACTCCAAGGTGGATAATTACATTTTCACTACCTATAATTTCCACCACCCCTTTGAGAGCTTGTAGCAGTCTTCTCTTTTCAAACTCAACACATGCGTGGTGTTTGCTGAACACTATTTTGAAAGAAAAGAAAATGAGTTAGGCTTAACCTCAGGGAGGTGAAGGAACAACCAAAAAACTAGGGTGGTAAGAAGAAAGCCATCTGAAATTGTGATGTCATTAAAGTTTGCCTTTATTTTTCTTCATTCCTTCAAGATCTGTGGCTTCTTTGATTCCTTTTCTATGATCTGTCTTGTTTCACTTCCAGATAAACTGGATCTTCCTGCTATTCTGATTTCCCCAATAATGATAGGAAGTTGTCTAACAAAATCATCCTAACTAAAGCCTATCTATTGTATTTGATAACTAGTTAGAGATATTCAAACTTTTAAAATAATAGCCCCTAGGAAGGGAAAGGCATAATATAAAGGAACAGATTGTCAAAGGCAGAATTTTAGAGTCCATGTGCTGTGAGAAAAGAGGTAATTTCAAGTAGTGAGTCTAGTCTCATGTACCTTAAATTCCCTCGCCTGCCTACATGGAAGAGCCAGACTACTTTCTAAGGTAAAAAGAAATACTAGATTCTATATTTTATTGTCTCTAATAGGTTACATTAGCATACAAGGCTCTTTGCACAGAAGGTAGACAAGGTCAAAGAGGCTGTTTTTACTGTTTTTACTATTTTACTGTTTATAATATAAGAGTCCTAGTCCCAGCATCAACCTTCTCCCAACCCTTTAAAAAAAATAACCTAAAGTCAAGTGGTATAAGTGAGTAATTAAGCACAGTAATAACATCTGGGTCAAAGCAGATGTGACCTTGAGATCCATAAAATAACCAGACTAATTTTTGATCCTGACTGGTGGAACCAAAGGGGTCACCATGGCTAGGTACTGATCTTTGTATAATAATTACAGGAAGGCATGACTTTTATGGGGCAAACTCTTACTTGAGGACATGATGCCTTCCTTGGGCTTTTTATTGATATCTTACATTCTTTTCTGAGAGATACCTTTGGTACATTCTTATCCCTTTCATCTGTCTCTCTTTCCTTTGAGAATCTGTGTGCTGAAAGCTTGCCCATTATCCACATTAGTCTATCTTCGTGTCTTGTTCTGGCGCTACCTCAGTCGTGAGTAGTTTACGATCTAGGCAATCATTCAACCAATAGCGGGCCGATATCACTGGAATGGAAGATCACATCATGTAGTTACAGAACTTTAATTCAGTGTGTAATTAGGTAGGCATTCGAAATCAACTAATGCAGTTTATAATTCATAGCTTTTCTTTTTCTTGTCCTAATGTGCTTTGTTCTTATTTGTTCTATGCAGGCTCATGGAAGGAGTTGCTATATATCTCATTAAATCACCTTTCTTTGTTTTCCTGATGTTATAGATCTTTTGCCTAAATATTACTTGAGACAGGACTGATTTGAGACAGAGTGATAATTTTTCAGTTGTACTAGACTAAGGCCAGAGCCAAGGTAACTTAAGGGAATTGGCCCCATACCAATTCACATGGCAGGTACTGGACAAAATCAACCATAGCTCTGAAGGTCAAGAAAAGAAGCTAATTCTTCCAGCAAAATGATAGTTCAAATCTTAGAAGTGTTGAATTTTAGGTTCAGACAGGGGCAAGTGCCAATATGTCAAATAGCACACACATCAGAGAGTCATACTACTTTAAAGTTTTTTAAAAAATAGTATTAAGAGAATCAACTTTTCTTCCAATTTCATTTAAAATGTAACCAATCATCTGTGTTTAATTTTTTTGTCTTATATTTAAAGTCACCAGATTTTGCTCATTTGATGTGACAGTTCTTGCTCATGAGTTTCTCTGGTTTCTTGTCTCATTTTGGCAGTACATTTGACTCGTATTCTCAGTCTAGCATCTAGAGCTTGTAATACAGGCCTGGATTAGTATGACCTTTGAATATTCTCATCCAGCAGCTTCTAGTATTTTCCTACTGGTTTCAGTGCCACAACATAGTCCATCAATGATGCATTTGAAATCTTTGTCCTGTAGTTTCTTTATGTTCAATGACTGCTCTTGAGTATCAGAGTCCTCATATCTTGCTTTGTACTGCTTTTTGTACATTCACTATTTGATTAAGTGCAATTTTTTTAAAAGGCATAATTCAGTAGTCTCTTCAACGTTGGTTGTTGCTTTTTCCTTTAGAAATCTTATCTATATCTACCAAGCTAGGCCAACTTATTCGAACAAGGGATGGCAATTATTTTCTACAAAAGACAAGAGTAGTAAATATCCTCGAATTTGCAAGTTACATATTGTCTCTCTGACATATCCTTTGCCTGTTTCTGTTTCCTATTTGTTCATTTTTTTAACAACTCATTGGAAATTGGAAAAAATAACATAGCTCATAGATCATACGAAAAATAAAAGTAATTATCTCTGTACTAGAGACCAAAGGGAGGGATGAGAAGGCAATCCCCGTCAGTAAAGAAGACCAGAAGACTAAAAGAAATGAGGAACCAACGCTGCTAAAAGTTGAGGTGATGAAAGTGTTGATCTTGAAACTGGTCATTTATACTACTTTTTGGAGAAAATGTAACCACTTTCTAACTTTTTTGTTTTACAAGCGTGACTTTTATTTCATACTACAAATAAAGTCAAATATATATCACTGCTCTTCTACAAAAGATTTAATTAGCCCAAGTGTCTGTTATCTTATTTCAAATCAAGTAGAAAGTATATGTAGTTTCTCCTTAGAGAAGAAACACATCAGGAGTCAACTAGGAGTTAGACTGAACTTCCTAAGTCAGCAATGTTTGTATAAAGCTGTGGGCATAGCAGGTCATGTGATACAGGAACTTTCAAATTGCCTTTCACACTCTTTATCAAGTTGCTGTTTTGGATTTTAAAAGATTCTGTTTTGCGTTTCCAAATTTGGATCTGTTTATTTGTTGTTAGAGAGTGTTTATGAGTTCACACGCATATGTGTGCCAGAGAGAGGAAAAAGAAGAAAGAATGCAACTACCTTTAACAAGGTCCCATCATGCCAAAAAACTTTTTACCCCAACCCTCCAGTACCTGAATATCTTGAGCGCCCATGCATACTCGCAGACTTTTGAGGCAGATCTGGGTAACAAGGTCCCATCATGCCAAAAAACTTTTTCCCCAACCCTCCAGTACCTCAATATCTTGAGCGCCCATGCATACCCACAGACTTTTGAGGCAGATCTGGAGATCTGAACCCATAATCAACCATGTAGCTCCAACTACTACAGTCCAGGATACTATGGACCGTGCCACGTTAAGCTGAGCCTAAGTTCATATTGAAAAGAGGTTACTAGGCTAGGTTGTGAGGCAACAATAGCACAACTAGACTTTCATGGGCTAAGTCCTGAGTTCAAGGCCCAAGACCTGCCTGAGAATACTGGGCAGGGTGATTGAGACTGGGTGTGGATCACAGGGTAAAGACTCCTCTGGGGCTGCTTCTCTCTCTCTCTTTCTCAGAAGAAATAAATGAATAAACTTTAAAAATAAATAAATAAAGGAGGATATCAACATTATAACTCACATTATCTGTCACTTAGCTTAGTTATACTGGTAGGTAGATCTTTGAAAGAAGTATTTCAGTAGGAGACAATCTAACAAATTAGTAGAGAAGTGGGGCCAGGTATGCCAAAAAAGTGACAAATAAAAATATTCCCAGCTGTTGGCTTGATTAGACTGTCTCAAGAAATTATACTATTTATTAACAGGATTATTGTTTACAAAACATTATAAAACTTATACTGCTATCCAGAGAGATGAAGTCCAGGAGAGGCTGCAATGTTTAAGAGAATCTTTCTTGCCTTCAAAGCTATCAAAAAGTAAGTCAGTCTACTACTTCAGAAACCTCTGCTGTCCCCCATTCAATTCACATATACACACACACACACACACACACACACACACAGAGAGAGAGAGAGAGCACAGGAAAAAAAAGGGAAAAAGAAAGAAAAGAAATAATCTGCTAAGAATGAATTTTATTTCAAGTTTCCTGAATAAATAAGCCAGGTAACTCAAACACATCCTTAGTAGAAGGGCCGGTTTTCTTGGTTAGATTACTAAACAAAAAATTATTATTAATTAATATTTCTTAATATCCAAGGACATGCTGAAATAATGGGGTCATCTGTAACCAAGAGGGATTCCTTGTGTTATGAAGTAAATAATTAAAAAAAGAATTCATATGAGATTTCTGACACTACCTTTCTGGTATTTTTCAGCAGACTCGGAAATAATTTGTTATCACTTAAAAAATTCAACTAGTGTTTTAGGCTGTCTTTCATTTCTCTGGTATTCCTTTGGTGCCTAGCACAGGGCTTATTCACTGTAAAATCCAATACAGACATGTTGACCAATTGATTAAATTTTATCCCAAAGCTAACCTTGAACCTCGTAAATCTCTTCCATCTCAAATTTGTCACTCTGAATACATGAGGAAGGAAAAGTACGATGTACATCTCTGTGTCCTACCTTAGTCATTCATTGTCCTTGCATCAAGTTACAAAGATTTATTTCTTTTAATCAGCGGTGATCAAGCAGTCCCTCTAACCAGTTAACCTTTCGGGTTGTTTTTTGCCATTTCTGAAAATTTGTCTTCAGCTGTCTTCTATCAGGGTATGTAGAAAGAGCTAAAGCCACAGAGCAGGACGGTCTAGTAAACAGACCAAACATGTATCAGTGTTCTAGTAGAAATATAAGAATACAGTCCATCCTCTTCCTTGTGTGTTTATGCACTTTACACACACACACACACACTCACACATAAACACATGCATATGCACGCTCCCACGTAGTTTTCTTCCTGGTCATCCATTATGAAATTCTAAAGAATAGATAGATGATTCTGTATTTGGAGTGCCCACACCCCAGATGCTAATCACCTAGCACCTAAGAAAAGCCAAAGAGGGAGGAGCTGAGGGCAGAGTTAACAGAGAAATTTTCCATAAGGAAGGAAACAGGACAGAAAGGAGAGTAGGGATTCAGAAATGTGGTACAATGCTTTTTGTCGGTGCTTTCTGGTTAAAAGTACCTCATGACAATCTATTTTTAAAATATTGTTAAAAAAATTTAGACAAATCAAAATGTAACAGAGTTTATTTAAACAAAGGGCGGGGGATTTAAATCGGGCAGCCTCGCGTGGGCTACAGGGACTCTATTTGGGCAGAACTGGAAAGTGAAGTGTGCCAGAAAGAGGAAGGATGTTGTACACAAATGTAGAGAGATTATTGGTTACAGGTGGAAGGGAGGCTGCACAAACAGCCTAAAAGGTGGGCTCTCTGTGATTGACTGAAACGTGACTAGCGTGATTGGCTGTAACCCAGTAACCAGCTAGGGGGTGGCGGTGCAATGACAACCTAACAGGTATGATTTTGGCTTATCTACAGGGATCCAAATGTGGGAGTACAGGCCAGAATAGTTTTAGGCCAGAATAGTTTTAGGCCAGAATAGTTTACCTTGCTCATACTAAGCATTTTAAATTTTTGACGATACTCATTTGCCACAAATCTTACAATTTTACATGTTATGTATTTACAATTAATAAGAAATGAAATAAAAACCAGTGTGAGAGCACCAGAAGCAAACGTTTTGATTTCACAACTAGTTTGAGGAAACAGTACAAAATAGTTTTGTTAAAGGGACAAGGTGGCACTTCTATAGTTGTGTATGTTATTAGGTGACTTTGCTACATAATTGAAAGCCAACTTAATTTCAATTGCAAGTCTAAATTTGCCTAATTTTCCAAACATCCAAACTCCTGTTTATGTTGACAACCTCCTTACTCTGGGGCA
>NW_006160212.1:1846040-1854164 GCF_000334495.1 Tupaia belangeri chinensis
TGTCTCCTTTCTCTTTGTGTTAGGATCGCATGTTTTCAACAGAGATTCTAACCCTTTAGGGAATATAAGAGTGACAGTCAAACCATGGAGCATTCTTTTTCTTAAAAACAGTGAAACTTCAAAAAGACACTCACCAAATAATTGTAAGGCCTGAAAATGTTCAAAAGTCATTGTCTTCTGAGATGTGTAGAATAATTAAATGTAACATCAGCATGACATCAGTGGTAGATAATTTTCAGCTGTAAAATGCCATTCGCTTCCATTAACTTGAGGATTGTTGGAGGTTTTTGTCTCCATTTCACCAGACAGAGTACAAAACATTGTGACATGCTTAATATTTCTTCCGCCAAGATGTCCACTCCGATTCCTCACCCTTTACAGAGTTGTTGATTTCATCCTGCATTTAGCTGCCAAAAAAGCGATTGCGTGTGCAGCACCAGTAACAAAGTGAAAATGAATTATGCATCAGAAGGAACTGCATTTGAGTCAAAAAACTTAGACTTCAGCATCTTCAAATTACAATATGATTTAAGAAGGAATACATTTAAGGAGATAGCAATGGACTGAGGTGAAGGGGTCAGCATTGGCCCGGTTTAATATAATTTAGCTTTCAATTATTTATTTTTTAAAGAGCTACTAAGCACACTGAATCTCTTTAATGGCAATGTCAAAAGTATGGAGACTGGAGAAAAGCCATGAATAATAGTGACAGATTGTTATGCATGGTAATGTTATAGGGCCTGCTGCAAACTGAAGCACTCACCAGAGCAGGAAGAGCAAACAAGAAGCAGCCTGCTATGAAAGCCAGACAGGGCTGCCTTCCCCGATCTGATGACAGCTTGAACTCACCTTTTCTTAAACTCTCACTGGCTTTGGCATAAAGGCCATTAAGCCACTTTGTCTGTAAGAATTTGGCACTTCTTGTTTGACATTTGGAGTGCATATTTGCTTGTTTAAATTGTCTACCTCTAATTTTTACCAGCAGTAAAATTAATTCAGGAAAATACCCTCGTGCCTTCTTTAGCTAATCACACGGTGACTAGAACCTGGGAGAACATGAAACAAAAACTAGATCATCCTTCCTGAAATTGATCATCAAATGAATGAACCTAAACAACTGCAATATATTGCAAAATGGGGGAAGCAGTAAAAGAATGCTAAAAAATTGTATCCAAATGAGAAATCATTATTAGTACAGGGGAGGAAGGCAAAGGGTATGGCAGAATACAGGTGCTAAGATAAGGGATTCTTAGCTCTCCCCATTGTCTCACCAAGGAAAAGTGAATGAAGAACACATGAGACCTTTGAGATGAGACTTGGAGTTCAGACTTTTTCAACCCTAAGAAAACATCCAGCAAACAAGCTATTCTGCCTACTGGGCAACTCTTTGCTAAAGGGCTCATTCTTCATTCCTTTTCTGAACATGCACCTCATTTGAACACTCATAAAAGCAGCCATTAACCTGCCTGGGAGGTAGTTGAGAATATCTCTGGCATCACTGACCCTTTCCAAAATGCTACTTCTTCTCCTAGTATTGTGAGTGTGATCCAGTGTCTCCTATGAGGTGTGGCAGTAGGGAGCTAGAAGGGGAGGTTATTCATTAGCATATCCACACCACCCCTATCCACAGTTTTTATGCTACTATGATTAATGGCTGAGTTCCAACCATGAAAGATCTGAGGGACAAGGAAAAACAGCTTTTTGTCTGCTTCTTTCCTCTCCAGGCTCTGACCCTTCCTCTTCATTATGCTTTACCAGTCATTCCAAATTACATATTTCATCACATCAGTCCACCTCTAGTAAAAATACCCATATGTGCTTGCTAATTGATCAAAGTTCAAACTCTCTAGCTTGCCTTTAGAATACCTCATAACCAGGTACCTCATTCCTCCCTTATTTCTTATGAACTTTTTGCATGTATTTCTCATTAAATTCAAATTCCTGGCTCCAAATATATTTTGTTTGTTTGTGTTTTTTTGTTTGTTTGAGTTTACTTTGTCATCCTGGGTTGGCTCCACTTCTCTCAGACTAATAAACCACTTTTACCCAGCATTTGAGTATCAAACTCACTCAACTGCCTTTTGCTTTAAACTAAGTATCAGCAGATTATGGCCTACAAGTCAAATATGGCCCAACATATGTTTTTATAAGCAAAGTTTTATTGGATCACAGGTATGCATATGGTTTGTTTGTTTGTTTTTCTTCTGCATTGTCTATTGTTCCTTTCATGCTCCCAAAGTAGAATTAAATATTTGTAGTAGAAACTATATGACCAGAAAGGTCTAAAATATTTATCTATTATTTCTAGAAAAGTTCCTTGGCCAAGATTCTGGGTTTTATTCTCCACTCAAATTATTTTGTTAAAGAAACACATGGAGGGCCAGCTCCATGGTGCACTGGTGATGCATTGCTCTGGAGATTATGGGTCCGACATGGGGACTGTGGTTCAAATTCCTGACCCAACTGGTCTAAAACATATTGGTCACGTGCATGAGTGCCCAAGATCTAGTGTATTAGAGGGCCAAAGGAAGGGGATCACTGCTTCTCCATCTTTCTCTCTCTATCTCTTGCTCACATGCATGAATACACTCTATCACAAATAAAGTTGTTTTTTAAAAGAACACATGAAATAATTTTTCTTATTGACTTTATACTACGTTGATCTTTTCTAACTACTCTTTAACACACTCATTTATAAAACAAACCTTTTACTGTAGAGTGCAATTTTTTATTAAATTGTTTTATAGGACTGGAAAACAAAATTCTATTTTCCATTTACAAAACCTTCATTGACAAAGAATATTGAATCTTTTTCTGAGTTTTTCTAAAATAGCATGTTTTGGCATGTACTAGGTCTAGTGAATGAAAAGCACTGAGGTGAGCAGAATGGAACTGCTATAAGGCAGACAGGAGACTCCTTGATTCAGGGTGAAAGCACAGTTGGTGATTTCCCAAGAGGTACTCAAGGGATCACAGCAGCTGGGCAGTTTGTTCCTTAGGTTCAGAGTCATTGCTTATAGGTTGTTTGTCTAAAAGTCCTGCTCCTCTCTGCCCACTCTGCTTTTGGTAAACAGCATCAATTGAGAAAATCCTTTTCATGTGTTTTCCACTTACCAAAGACTGATATACTTTCCCCATGGCTGCTTCTCACCCATGTGAAACAAAAATCTAATTCTGTCTGCTACTTGGTCATTCTGCTACAGTTAAGTCATTTCTTGACACTAGAACTAGTGGGATTTTCATTCCCTCTCATTATCACACCAAATCCTTCACTTGGTGTGAAAGTGAGGGAAGACTTTCGAAAGACTTTCCCACCAGCTCTAAACTGCCTAGTTTAGAGCCAAGTGACAAAGGTAGTGTTATATGTAAAAACAAATGCAGAATCAGAAGGACAGACTTTTGTTTTGACTTTTACTCATTTATTTAGATGACTTCGGACTTTTCTTCAACTTTTTTTTTTCTTTTTGAAGAGATTTTTTGCTATAGAGCGCGTGCGGTCGCCAGACAGAGAGAGACAGAGAGACAGAAAGCAAGAAATCACCCCCCAGGAGGGATGGCCATGCCGCAATCCCTACCCCTCCACCCTCTTCTCGGGATCTTGAGCATGCACGCACACACGCCCAGCATGAGTTTAAGCCACCGGGTCCAGGACTCGAACTGCGGTCGACTACGTGGGAGTCCAGCAACATAGCCATTACTCTAGCTGCTGGTCCCAACTTTATTTTTTTTAATTATAAGGTTTATTTTACCTATATCCATGACAGAGAGCATGTGTACACAAATAAGAGAGAAAAAAGAAGAGAGAGTACCCTTGACAGAATGTCCCTTTCCCTCAGTCCTACAGCTTGGCAGGTTCTCAGGCATATGTGCATTCACCTGGCATGCTTTCAGGCCAACCTAGGGATTCTAATCCATATTTGACCATGTGGCTTCCAGCACTACAGTTCAATTTATTACTGACTGTGCTACCAGGCTGGGCCACTTCAACTTTTAAATGAAGAGATC
This sequence comes from Tupaia belangeri chinensis, assembly GCF_000334495.1. Taxonomy (NCBI): domain Eukaryota; kingdom Metazoa; phylum Chordata; class Mammalia; order Scandentia; family Tupaiidae; genus Tupaia; species Tupaia belangeri. The sequence goes on from NW_006160212.1 coordinate 1,850,046, forward strand.
GGCTAAACTAGCAGTTTAAAACATAAATACATGTCTACATGGATAGTTTATCCTTTTAGTAATGAGATCTTTTTCAATCTTCTTTACAGACTCCCAAGTTTGGAGAAGAATGAGCAAAGATATATTCATACGAGCAGGGATGAGGAGCCCATAGTGTCTTGAATGCTTTTCAGTCATAGCTGTTTTCTGAGTGCTCTGCAGAAGCCATTCCTGAAATCTACAGGACAGCACAATCTCTAATCCCTTCAAGTTCTAAACTTCTTGTAATTTCTGTCATTCTGCTACACCTGTACTTTTCTCAAGGGAATATGAAGAGCAGAGTGTTAAAACCAGAGAACTACTTAAAAATACGATTTCTGAGAAAAGGAAGTTAATTGTTCCCAATTGCACATCAAAGTGGTTGTAAGTGATTAATTGTACAGTGTGAGGCCAATTTGAAGCTTTACAAAAGCTTCACGCTGAAGAGGAAGTATTATAGAAGTAGGCAAAGGGCATGCCCATCCACCACTTCACTGCTCAGCAGATCAAAGGAGACAGTATCCATTCCACTGCCAGGGACAGACACAGACCAGGCTATTGATAGTTTCTCTGAACACTTGCACTTGGAAAAGGAAATGCTTGTAAAACCATACAGTCCATGCATTTCTCTCCTTTGGGGAAGACTGCTGAACACACTGAGGAAAAAAAAAAATGTTCCTTCATTATAAAAATATTTACATAACAGATAATACCAAGGGAGTGGTATGTCATGTTAATAAGCCAGAGTTTCCTCAAGCTTAAGATGGCTGAAATCTTTACGTTAAAAAAACAAACTATTGGATTGTTGGAAAAGTCATGATGTACTTTCTGCAAAGAAAAACAGAAAAAAATACACCATGGCTTTCCCAACAACCCAATAACTAAAAAGAAAAAAGAAATCTTAGCCACAGATACTTCTTGCTTGATAGCTACATAAAGGCAAAATATAGTTTATTAAATATCTAAGCTATTTACCTGTTCTACATAAGCAGGCCTGGGCCCTTCATTAGCCATATTTTAGGGACAAAATAATTTTTTTTTATTTTCCTGATGGGAAAATAGAATTTAAAAAAAAAAAAAAAAAAAAAACTTAATCTATTCAATTCAGAGAAACTAAACTATGAGATTAGGAGAACATGATAAAAGAAGTTTATTTTATTTTAGAGAAACAATATTATTAAAAAATGTGGCTGAAAGTAAAACAGTACATTTTCTTCAAAAAGGATGGGAATGTACTTATTTCAAAGTTTCTAGTTTACCTTCCTTCTAAAAGTCTATGGGATTTTATTTATATTTTGTTTTTCTCACAGTATAGTCTCTTCTTTTTAGTTCTTTAGAACTGAATATTATTAAGCCAAACTATAAGGCTGTGGGAAAGGGATTGCAATGTGATGACATTCTGCCAAGGGTCCTTCTCACTTCTTTTTTTGTCTTTTCTCTAGTGCATGTGCACGTGCTCTCTGTCATAGATAAAAGTAAAATAAACCTTAAAATTAAAAAAAGTTGAAGAACGGTCCTGAAGACATCTAAATAAATGAGTAAAATATGTTAAATCGCACGTATATTTCTTTTTTTTTTGGAGAGAGGGGCAGAAAGAAATATGAGAATATGAGCAGAATTATTTTGTGCCCTAGGATCCACCTTCCTAAAGATCTTAAGCCCTAAAAAGAAATAGAAGCTTGTTTTCAATAAACTGCTAAAGAGGTAGCTACTTAAGATGTAATGCCCTGCCCCCATCTCTATAGAGAGCAAGTAAAAAGAAAAATTTAATTATGACTGAGAAAAAAAAAAAACTTTGACTAATTTTATAAATATATATATATACATATATATACACATATACATATACACATGCACATGTGTATGTGTATATATATGTATATATGTGTGTGTGTATATATATATATATACACACATATATAACATATATATATATATATAATACATAGTGTGTGTGTGTGAAAGAGAGAGGTTTGTAAAAAATTGAAGTATGACTTTATTTTGGTAAAGAAAGTAAAAATCCATGCACAATTTTTATAACATTCTTTTTCCAAAAACTTTTTGAAACTATGTTGATTTCTAGGGGTTTGTGTGAGAGACTAAAAAAGTGCCTTCATCTCATTTAATCAATTGATTCTTAGAAATATATCAAGCCTATCAAAGATGGCTTCTGTCAGTTAGGGGGCATTTTGGGATCCTCATTGAACTGGTGGAGTTTAAATAATATTTCTGTCCTAAGATTTGAATGCTCTACTTACCTGTTTTCTTTTTGTTTTGTTCTGTTTTGTTTTTTATTTTTTCAGAGCCACACACTGTACATGATAATGGCAGTCATCTGATTGATGTTGACATGGAAGAGGCATGAAACTACTCAAACTGAGTGATAATCACATGACATAGAGTCAGAAGAAGAATACATGACAGGACATCACAGTACTAATCTGATTTCTCTGGTCTCACTTAGGAAAGTATTTCCCACTTCTTAGACTGTTATTTGGGTTCCACAACATTGAGGGTAACTGGCGCTAAGAAGAGGTTATAAAAAAAAGAAAATGTTTTGTTTTCTTTCTGCAGGGGGTAAAAACATAAAAGTACCTCTTCTGCACTCACTGAAAGGGTCATGGCAGGGCACCCTGTGGCCTTGTGGTCAAGATCATTGGATCCCACATGGCTGACTATGTGGTTCATTTTCCAGACCCAGTGGCTTGAGAAACACACACGCATGTGTATGTGTACATACCCAAAACCCTATAAGGAAGGAAAAATGGAGAAGAATTCTAGTATGACTGTGCCCATGGGGGTGCTTTCTCCCTTGCTCTCTGTCAGAGTGACTATCTTGCCTTTGTGGTTTTCTCCATTACCATGGTGTCATTTGGTGGGGGTGCCGTGGGGAGTATGATTTCCGAGCCCATTTAATTTCATACAATTCTAGTTCAGAAACTTTTGTTTTGTAACATGAATTGAGATACCCCTTCCCAACTCACAGTGATATTTAGCCTGACAGTTCAATAGCCCTTAAGTAGTCCCAAGAATCTGCTTTTTAGAGAGAGCTATGTTTTATTGTTGGGCCAGAGAGTCACAGTGTCAGAAAAACAAGTTGTTTTGGTTTGCAGCAAGATATCTAAAACTGAGCATGTAATTTCGACAGAAGTTGTGTCATCGCAATCTAAATAGATGGTTGATCCTGAAGTATAAATCTGAATCTAAATTTAACAGGTCACTATGAAAGAGACCAATGCCTTTATTTGTTTTGGGGACATTCCTATACTTTTTTGGTTATAATATATAAACAAAGGTCATTGAAGGATGTTAATAACTGTATAGTACAATTCTGTCAATTACTAATTTTAAAAATATGTCAAAGGAACTAGAATTTTTAAACAAAGGCAGATGGCATTTCCCTTATTTAAGAAAATAAGAAGAGAGAAACTAATACAATTAAGAGAAAGAGCCCTTTGTAAGGTTGCATGAACACTTGGATAAACCTTATAGCTCCTCCCATGTAAAGTGTTCTTTTTGCTGTTTTCTTCTTTCATTTCATATAGAAATTTCCTATAAAGAGATTTATTAAAATTGTAACAAACTGTCAGATTTGCATCCATCTGCATAATCTCACCTCTTCAAATTAAGGATTAGTTTTTAACTCTATGACAGCTCAGTTTCTATGAATACGTAGAAAGGCTCTACCTATTTGCGTAATGCCTTTTACATGCAAATCTACCTAGTCAACAGCAGAGTGGACACTGATTAAATATAGGAGATGCTAATCATAATGATTTTTAAAAATACAGTGGCTCACAATATCCTTGTTAGTGTCCTAAGGATTCTAAAGATAGAGTCTAACTCTGGAGATCTCTGAGTTGGACACTGTGTTACTAATGACCTGTTGGAATTTGCCAAAGAGGCTAAAGCAGTGAAATTCAACATCTGGAAATGGATTATGATGAGATGACAATATGAGAAAGTCTTGTTCTTTTTGGTCCTTGAGAAATTGAGGGGGGTGGGAGTATAACAATTGTTCCTTTCTTCTTTTGCTCTATCTTTTTCAGGAGTTGTTTCATCAGCATATTTTTAAAAGTACCTTGAATGTAGCTGGCTCCT
>NW_006160212.1:1854277-1879752 GCF_000334495.1 Tupaia belangeri chinensis
TCCTGCTGAGCTAGTCAAAGTGCTTTACATACATTATCTCTCATTTGTCCTCCCCTAATCCTCAGAGTTTGATAGATGTCAAAGGAATGTCATTTATTTTTTTTTTATTTCATTATTTTTATTCCTAACTTGAGACAGAAACCTGGACTACTAGATTGAAAATTCAGGAAATGAGTGATTTTCCAATATTGCTTGCAGCTTTGGAATTCTCTTACAATTCAGGAAGAAAGAAAATGCATTATTTGGTGTGCACTACTACTATTCACCAATATACCCTGTCTTTTCTCTCCTGAATTTGAAAAGTCTATGCTTCTAATTTTTCTTGCCATGAAATGAGATATTCAATTTTTTGTTGTTGTTTATGAAAAGCGAGCAAAAGTGATCTCATTTCCTAATCAAAAAGCCCATACTCATTTCTTTAGTTTCTTTCTTCTCTTTTCCATCAGTCAGGATTGTATGGAGAGCACAGCTATTCTAGCCCTGACAAAACCACATAACCTCTGTTTGAGGGAGAAAAACGGAGTCCCTGAGATTTGAGGGTTACTTACTGTCTTAGTTTAACCTCAGCTTATTCTCACATACACCTTATTTGGGTAATAATTAAATATAGTGAAATGGTAAAATTTTACTATTTGAAATATCTTTGGAATTATAGACTGGACAGAAAGCACATTCCCATTACGCAAATTAGTTAATTTCTATAATGTAGAATTCTACAAATCAATGAACTAAATATATGTTGCTATAAGGTATTATTCCAAGTACTTTTCTATATTAAAAATAATAAATTGCTCTGAATTTCCTTAATGTAAAAAGAATGCAAGTAAATTGAAAATAATTATGGGACATTAGAAAGCACAAAGAGAAAATAAAAATCTATTCTCCCATATTCAGAGATAACCACTGTCATTATCCAAAGGCATTTTATAGTAATTTTTAGCAAATGAACGTTGGTGGTTGTTGTTCTACCAAGGGCTACAAAACTGAAAAGAAACCAGAAGAGAAATCTATTTGCCTGAATTGTAGCTCTGGCTTAGATATCAACTATCTGGCAGACTTTGGCAAATGCTTTAACAGTCTTTAGCTCTCTTCTTTGTTGACATCCATATCTCATCACTCTTTGTTATTTTCCATGAGGTTTCTATTTCATTACTTTTATTTAGTTTGTTATTAAGATCTGAGTCAATTCTAAAAATAACTAGTTGAGGGGTCGGTAGGTGGCATGGTGGTTAAGGCGCTTGACTCCCATAAAACTGACTGCAATTCAGGTCCTGGACCTGGTGGCTTACTTTCTCACTTTCTCTCTATATATGTTTCTTTCTCTGGTGAGTGCACATGCCCTGTAGAAAATTTTTAAAAAATAATGATGATGAATAATGTTAAATAAATGATGTAAAAAATAATTAGCTGAACACTGATTCACCAATGATCAATTATCCAAATGACCATTTCACCAAATATTCAACAATTTAAAAATGAATCTGTGAGAATTTTACTAAGAGTATTCAATAATAATTACAGACATAAGGTTATATTTTGTCATCAATAACAAAAATGTTGGCATTCCCGTTTTTCTGTTTTTTCTTTCATTTCACTTTTTTTCAGCTTACTTTATTTGCCTAATCCTTTTATTCATTTTCTTTTGTCTATGTCTAAATTTTAAAATGAGAATTATTGGGATTTTTAAAACTGATTAGTCCTTTCTTTAAAATATTGCATTTATATTTAATATATTGAAATGTGTGGTTGTACTCATATAAAGAAATGCAGTATTATTTCTGAGAATATTTACTTAGCATCAAGTGAATAGAGTCTTTTGTGTTAGAGGTTTGTGCAAAGGCCTGCCTAGGGATTATTCCAGCTGTCTCTGCCAGCATCTAATATTTAGTAATTTTTAAAGTGAGAGGATTTTTTCAGTTAATTTCCTTCAAATGCTTTGGGATTTAAAAATAATTAATATTTAATATAAAGTAAGATAAATTTTAAATTCAATGTGATTAAATTAAGATAAAATTTAAAATTTAAATTTATGTTTGTATAATTTAAACTTCCAGTTTTAAAAATACTATTAAATTTAAGGAAATTTTAAATCTATCTGTACATCAATATTAATTTTACTTCACTTTAAATCACTACTTAAATATAATTTAATATGAATTTTAATCATTAGAAATGTAACATTTAGGCTAATAGACTATTTGAATAATTGGATAATAAGATCTAAAACTGTTTAACCTTTTAAAAATTTCAAAAGCTATTTAAAAGTTCTGAAAGCAATAAGAAGTAGCTGAGATAACCCAAATTAAATGCTATGAAGATGGGAGATTTTCAAGTCTATTTAATTATGCATTTTTATAAAGTTTGTTACATAACTAAATATTAATGTATTTATTTATTTATTTAGAAGCTAATACCATTCCCTTTTAGATTTTTCTCTCCTATCTCCATCACCCAGTCATATAAACTCATTCCAGGATAATGTGTTCCTTTGAAATAATGCAAAACAAAGAGGAAGTGAGTTTGAGTTTGAAAGCTTAATTTACAAAGGAAGAAAGAATACATTATGCATTTCAGGGAATAATTTGAATAAAGTAATAAAAAGTTATTCTTATATTCTCTTTATGACTTTGTGATTTTTCTAAACGAATAGAAATATTACAGTGTAGTCTATGAGTGCTGTGATGTGCCCAGATTCTCCTTCAGGACCACAACTCTCATTTTCCCAGCTGCTTGGATCATTCTCTCCTCTGGATATTGTCTTCTGATGGAGGGAGTTTATCCCCCAAGTTGGCAAACCTCCTTGGCATCAGCACACATACAATGGTATGGCATAAAGGTATAAAGGCTTGTCTTTTCATCTTGAGCCAAGACACCTCTGAAGAGTCATCTTAGTTCTAGAACTCTCTGTAAGGTTGGAGAATTGAAGGCTCTGTTGAAACAGCACTAGAGCGCAACCTCTTCTTCAGTCCTGTTTTACTTCCCTCAGTCCCTTAAAAGTATTGTTCTCATTTCACTACCTGGTAAAATCCCTGTAAGCAAATTTCTGACTCAGAGTCAATTTTCTGGTGAACTGTTTATGAAGAAAGTATTAGCATCATTTACCTCAACTGCAGTAGATTGTGATAGCAAATGGCATTTTGAATTCCAAGTTAGAATTAAGAATGTACCCTTTGCTAAAAATGCCACTATAATTTTGCACTAAAATATCTAAGTCTTTCACTCCCCAACACTGCCAAACTCAAACATCCCCTAAGTTACAAGTTTTTGTCAGCATGGAATGAATTTAGACTTCGATTTCCAAGCCTTCCTCCCTGTATGGATGAATGGGTAAATGTATAATGAGTGAGAAAATGTATCAGATAAAAGTTCCTGCCAAATCCTCCCATTGTTTTCTGAGCTGTTCGATTGTCTTCTGAAATTTTAGAACTTAAATTTGCTCTTTAAAAAAGACAACTATAGGACATTGAGACTAAGACAAAGATAACTCACATTTTGAAGGGCCAAGAAGACAATGTCACATACATGAAGAATTTAAAGAGAAATAGATATAGCAGTTGAAAATAGATTCAGAAGTTTAAGTAACACCTAAAGATACGATAAACAGACTGGCCCTATAGTGCAGTTATTAAGCACTGTGCATTGGGAGCCAGAGCTCACATGGGTCAAAATGGTGGGACATACTGGGAACATCTGCACATGTGCCTAGGATCTTGACAAGAGGGAGAAATGGAGGAGGGAGGACTGTGGGATGGCCACATCCCACTTTGGGAGGGGATGATGTCTCTCTCTTGCCTTCTGGCAACCACTAACAAAAAAAAAAAAAAAAAAAAAAGACACAATGAATAGAAATTATAAAGATGCGTAAAGATGCAACTGCTACTAATTAGCACCAAAGCTGATGCACCACCAGAAACATATATCCAGTGAGGTCCTGAATACACAGGGTGAACTGGAGTGAAGGTGACCAGGAGGCAGGGATGTTGCTGAGGAGATCCTTGTACTGCCCAGAGTTTCAAACAGCTGATAGTCAAGGACTTGTTTTGATTTGGTTTTGGAATAATGCAAACTCAGACTAGCACAGTCTCAGTTGGAAGTTCTTATCTAAAACATGGTGAAATACACACACACAAAAAGAAAGGAATGCATCTCATATATATATATATATATATGTACATATATATATATATTAAATAAGAGAGCACATTACTAAATCTGTTTACTAGTTTTGATAGTATGGATACTATTTTTCTATGAAGAGACAGCACTGTAAACTTGGTTAATTTATTTTCACTTTTTAGAACATTGCATCATCTACATATAGGGTAATATATTTATCACTCTCTTTGTGATGGGTGAATAAATTATTTCAATAATTTTTGTTGCTGTTGTTGGTGAATATAATCCTGTTATGTATAATCTTATGTATGTATCCAGGATCACATGGGTGAGTACCTTGGGGATACATAATTAAGAAAGGTATAGCTGGCTCTTGAGGCAAGGGAATCATCTCTTTCAATAGAAAATTGCAAATTTTGGCTACTGTGATAGTATCAATATTTACAACTTCCAGCATTCTGTAAATATTAATTGCTCCCAGACAATACTAATACTTGTCTGATTTTATACATTCTCTGGTGTATTAGGCAAGTTATACTCTCTAGTAGAAACTTTACATTTCACTGTACCAATTATTAAGAAACTGAAGGTCTATTAGTGATTATATATCTCTCTTTTCCCTTTTGTGAGATACTAGTTAATTCCCTGTTGTGTCTACATTTGTGCTTTAAAAATCTTTTTTCAGTAAGTAGTATTAGTTCTTTATACATGCTTGATCGATCCTCCACTAGTGATGTGTATGAATTATCTTCTTCCAGTTTGTGAACAGTCATTTATTTGCTTAATAACTTTTTGGACTAATAGAAAAGGTAATTTTTATATATTCATCTTTATTGATTTTCTTTATCATTCATGGCTTGCATTTCTTGAGTCTTATTTAAGAAGTTACTTTCTATGACAAGGTCTTCAGGAGATTCTTCCGCATATCGCTTTGAAATTTTGTCTTTACACTTTACATTTAAGTTTTAAACTATTGATACCTCTATGATTCCCATTAATAGAGTGGGATAGAGTTCTGAATATGTTTTCATCTTAAGGGCAGGTGATTGTCTTGATAAAACTAATTTATTAAAGGTTGTTTATCCCATCCCTACTTGGAAGTGTACCTGGTCATTAGTCAGGTTCCCTGGAGACCTAGGTCTGTTTCCAACCCCTCTGTCTCACCCTACTTTTAATTTTTTTCTGTATCAATTACCAAAACCACACAATAAGTCAGTGTTTAATCATTTGAATATCTGAAATAAATGGTTTATTCTTTTACTTTGCTCTTCCGCACACCTTTAATAATTTATGATACATATATCATGTATGTGTACATAATAGAGTATAATCTATTTTAGGAGCTACACTTGAACTTTATGATCAAGTCTCAGTGGTTAATGTAACTATAAATTTATGGCATGTATGTGGTTATATATGGCATGTTGGGATTTTTACTGGAATTGCATTGAAGCTATTAGTTATTTAGGGGAAACCATATTATTTCAATATTGCATTCTTATATCTATAAGCATTATACATAGCTTTAATTTAATTATGTTCTAATGTCTTCCAATAAAGATCTATAACTGTCCGGAAAGGGCTTAAAATTTCTGTATTTTTTTAAAAAGTTGTACTTAACTATATTCAATTTTAGTGGTTTTTGCAACATATTATTTTATTTTAAAATTTCCAATTAAAATTATTTTATGGAAAAGCAATCTATTGTATAAACTAATTTATATGTAGATATTTGCTAGATTATTAATATTTTTCACAGTCAAATGTCCTAAGGAATGACAATCTGACCATTTGAAAAGGGTGTTTAAAAACCTATGGAAAAAAATGAGAGCAAAAAGAAAAAAAGCTTGAAGATATGTAAGCATTCCAGCCAACATCATTCCAATGATGGAAAAAATTTACAATAAAAGCCTCATGAATGGATTTTTACAAATCCAGCTTTTGTGTTTTTCAATGGAATATGTCTACTGCTAAGAAATTGTGTTCTGCCTTGTTCAGATACCAGGTTCTATTCTTGCTGGAATGATGTTCTGGGGTTTATGATACATAGAAAAGTAAAATCTAACACCCTTACCCTTGCCTCCATCTTTACTTCAAAAGAAACTGCTGCTTGATCCTCTTCCTGAAGTTTCTATTGACAGAACATCAATCATTTTATTTGTATACCATTTTCACAGCATTAAAAGTGCTTCGCAGAACTGGTAACATCCCAGTTCCCACCATAGACTGACAAATTATTTGTTCAAAAGGCAAGCTTATCAAGCCTGTACTGCTTACCTCTCCGTGTAAAGAGCAGTATTGGCTGAATTTGAAATAAGGGTAGAATCTAGTGGCCATGCCATTAGATAAGCAGAGGTGCAGTCTCTTAAAATGCAGGCTGCAGCACCCTGGGTGTCCAAAAACCATATGTGGATCATCCACAGGTAGAAGGTTGTGTTGGATTCCCCAGCAGCCTTTCATAAGTAATTCAATGCTAAGACTCAAATCTTTGAGTTAAAAATAATCATGAATTACAAACCATTCTCAGGGCTACCTTTGACAATCAAGTCTCAGTGGGTAACATAACTTTAAATAATATGAACACAAATGTCATTTCTTTATTAGCAAAATTTAGCCATCTTTCTATGTGAGCCCTCCACTCTGATCTATCTTCTCACTTTTTGCATAGGTGCTTTTTTTTCTTCCCTTCTGTCCTTGTCCCATGACCTTTCTTTTAGGTTTTTCACTCTCAGACTTCCCATGTCTTTCCAGTAACCAGATTGCACTGACGTGTTTCATCCTCTCTCATCTGAATAATCCAACCAAAACGTATGTTTCTGTAATTTTTTTTCTTCAAGGGCCAGCAGGTGGCATGGTGGTTAAGGCACTGAACTCCCACATGGCCAGCCACAGTTCAATTCCCAGACCCGACAGCTTGAAAATCACACTAGGTACATGTACCCAAAATCCCAGAAGGAGAATGGAGTAAAAGGGATTGCAGCATCGCCATCCTTCCCAGGGGATGAGTTCTCACTTTCCTTCTTACCTTCTCTGGTGAGTACAAGTACCATATGGCAGAAACCTTAAAAAAATAGTTTTTACTTCAATAGTACTTTAGAGATGTATTACTGCTTGCATATATCTACCAATAATGTGTGTACTACATGTGTATACAAGTATCAGTTTAGGGTCAGACTTTTGTGAGCATGTAAATTTCTGTTTGAGTTTCATAGGCCACTGTGCAATCATACACACCACATACACATCATGTATATATTAAATTTTTACATTATTATTTATATGTTCCTTGGAAAATTTTTCTTTCATATGCCTATGTCTTTTTGCTAAAGTATTAGTCAAACTTGAAGCAGAGGATGCACACTTTTGTTTAATTTCTTTCAGAAACTTAATAGAGAACTAAATATATAATTAGCTATGAATAATAATTTTTGAATTAATGTGTGACATTATGATATATATGATATAAATAGAGAGATACTGTGATATGTGCAATACAGATCATAATATATAGATCATCTGTATCACACAGAATATCACAATATTTGTTCATTGTTCCTTTCTTACAGCTAATAATTATCTGACCACCTATGCTTAGTTTCTGAACCTCTCCAAAAAAGACATAGAGTTGGTCGTAAAGAAATAAAGATCTTTATTCCAGAGGGATCCTGTCCCCTATCCAGGAGGAAAGAACACTACATAGGCCAAGAAAAACCTAGACAGGCCTTGCTAAGCTTCCAAACTAAATTTACTAGTATTAGACCATACTCTTTTTGTCTAATCACATTTCTACATGGTTGCCCATGCTTCAACTATGCCTGTGAAATGAAGTCTTTATAAAAGCTCAAAAGGACAGGGTGCAGAGAGCTTCCAGATAGTTAACACGTGGAGGTTCCTAGCCACTGCTCCTAGGTAGGACATGGAGGCCATGCAGTGCTTCTTTGCATCTGTATCCTTTTGAATATTCTTTACAATAAATTGGTAAGCATAAGCAAATATTTCCTGGAGTTCTGTGAGCCTCTTTAGCAAATTAATTGAATCTGAGGTGGATGGGGGGGGGTCTGGAAACCTCGATTTATAACTAGTCAGAAGTGCAGGTGACACAACCTGTGATTGGTATCAGAAGTGGGTATAGTATTGAGAGCTGAGCCCTCAGGCTGTGGGGCCTATATTCCTGCAGGTATATAACATCAGAATTGAATTAGAAAACAACTAGCTGGTGTCCATTGTAGAACTGATTGCTTACTTATTGCTAAGAAAATAATCTCCACAGAAATCATCTGTACTGTGAGTGCAGATCAGGACAAAAGAAAATTAATTTTTTGTATTTATAGAATGCTGAAACTACTAAAAGTGCTTTTCTTTTTTTATTTTATTATTATTATTATTATTATTATTATTATTATTATTATTTAATTTGCTATTGGGCACATGCACTCACCAGAGAAAGGCAGAGACAGAGAGAAAGGTGAAAACCAAATCCCCAGGTCTGGGATTCAAACCACAGTTGCACATGTGGGAGTCCAGCTCCCTTAATCACAACGCCACCTGCCAGTGCCCTGAAACTACTAAGAAGTATGATAATTTTGGTTAATAAACTTCAGACAATAGAAGAATGCAGTGTTAGGCTGAGTTAACATATGCAGAATTAGTATATTCACTGCCATTACAAGGCTCCGAGGAGGGAGTCCGGGAATTTTCTTGAGTAAACAGAGGACAGGAATTTGTAATTAAACAAAAAACAGAAACTTCTAAAATAGCAGAGGATGGGTGGGCCAGTTGACACCAGAACAAGGTTTACCTAACTTTAACTAACAGTTTTTATCTAAATTCCAGCAGGCGAGAACAGCTAGACCCTAACTACACATACTCCCTCCCTTGTGTACTACATGCTATGAAAAGTTACCGAAAGTATATCCTGTATTGCCTCCTGAACTATAAAAGGCCCCTCTTTCCTAGATTCAGGGTCCTTGTTGCAACCCGCTGCATCAGGCAAACTTGAACCCCAGCTAGCTGGAAAAATAAATGCCTTTTATGCAGTTGCATTGTCGTGGTTTCCTCTGCGTCACCACTAGTTAGAGATCAATCTCTGAACCCTATAGCAGCAAACTTAAGTTTGTATATGATTTAATCTACATAATTTTGCAAATGACTGTAAATATTAATCATATATATACAAACCAATAATATAATCCAGATAGTTATTTTATAATAATAATGCAACTAGGCACTTACACTATAAAAACATCTATCTACCTATAATATACATATCTTCTATATATAATTCCTCATAATAGTATAAAGCTAATTACAATATTAAGCATTTATTTCAATAGCTATTAAGAAAACTCTGCATGTGTGATTTATATTTGATGTCACTAGATTTACTCTTTAAGAAAATAAAGTCTGATGGTTTTCACTAAAGAAACTTGTTATGGCCTAGAAAAAAAATATTTATGGTATCAAACTTGTGCAAATATTTGCCTTTCAAAATTTTTTTCTATTAACACATACATTTATAGTCATAAAACAACCTTTAAGCCACATTTTACTAAGCCCTACAGCAGATAAAAATCAAATGCAGATGTGGAATGGGAGCCAAACAGATGCTGAAAAATCCTGTCAATATCCTAAAGGAATCCATTCCCTATCAGAAAGAAACTTAATTTCTACTATAAAGAATTTGATTATGTATTGTTATACAAAATGTGATTAATGTTTTGTGGTGATTAATCAACTGCAAAATATATAATTATGCCATCTGTACTTTTCCAGCTTCTTGTCACTTACAAATTCTGCAAGGGAGTTGGGAGGTGGGGTGTTGAAAACTTGTAGCATTTGGAGAGCTTTAAAGCCACAGGAGACTAGTCTCAGGAGCAGAGCAACTTAAAGGCCTGGTGCTTATTCTAATGGAAAAGTAGTAAAGATCATAAACAAAGAGACCCCCACGGCCCTCTGGCTCCCTGCAGAATGGAAGACTGATAAGAGAAGTCCACAGCCTCCCAGACACAGCAAGAATTAGCTTCCCTAGATAAATCGTCATTTGCTCTTTTCTCCAAAAATGGTCACAAACTTCATTCTAGCTAGTGGAAGTAACGGAGTAAGGGCCTCAGTGCTAGGCAAGGTTTATCATTTATTTCAGAACACCAATGAAGTGAATACTTTTGCATTTCTATTCCTCTACAACCCAAGATGTAAGACTGTGATTAAGGTTTATGCCATGACTCATATTCACATCTTTCTAAAAAATGAAAACTGTTGGAGTTATATTTACACACGTGTCCCAGTTGGAAAAAGTTTCAATATTGTTGAAGTTGCTTATTATGTTGAATTCTGCAGAATACCTAGGGTTTTAATATATTATTTTGACCTAGATAATGCTAGATAATATGTTTCATTGATTTTTTTTTCATTTTACTATTGCTTTGGGGGGAGCATTATGTAGAAATAGTTTAAAATGAGTTCTGCTTCAAATTCCCAATGGTTTTTTAATAAGAATAGCATTCTACTTGTGTGCTAAAGGGTAGCACAGGGAGTTGGAGTGATTTTCTTAAAGCATGCTTCTTTAATCCTGGATATACTTCAGAATCATATGGAATCCTTTTTTAAACACAACATCTGGGCCACACCTGTAGTGATTGTGCTTTATCTATTGTGATACGCAGTCCAAACATAGGTATTTTAGGAAGCTTTCATGTAATATTTCTCCAAGGCGAACGTTCAATAGGCCAGTGGTTCTTCAGGTGTGGTCTCTAAATCACCAGCATCAGTGTTACATGGAAACTTTTTGAAAATATAAATAATCAGACTCCAGTTCAGACCTACTGAATTTGTAACACTGGAACTGAGGTCCAGAGATTCATGATGCTTTTAAGCCTTACTAATGATTTCCATGTGCATTAGCTGTTCCTCAAACTCCTCTATGGGAAACCATGAAACTGTATAATATTGAAAGAGATTTACCCTAAGCCAAAATATGTGTGACTACAGCTGGCATGTAGCTCAGATAAGCATAGTTCAAATAGCTCAAAACATACTTAACAAGGTCTTAGAATCGTCAGACAAGTTCCTTGTGTCATACTGCAGTGATCTTTTAACAAAGTTGTGGTTCTGGCAGAGTTCTTTACAGAACAGTTCTTGGTATCAGATATGCTGGCAACAGAGAACATCTCCATGGCCTTTCTATATTTATTTAGTCTGTATTGACACAAATGACTCCATTTTCCTTTATTTGGAAAGTTTTCACAAATTTTGCCTGCATCAGGTTCAGTATTTCTGATGCAGCAGGACTGGGGCAAGGCTCAAGATGAGCACAGCTACCAAGATCCCATGTCATGCAGAAGCTGTTGATTCAGGACTCACGTGTTCAGTACTATTGTGTTGAAGTGTTCTAGCAAGTGTAAATGAAGATCAAGACAACGTGTTGATAAATGTTTTAAATCTGTTGTGTATTTGTCTTCTTAATCTAGGAATTATTTCTTTCAAGATATCCTTTTATTTATTTATTTTTTGAGAGTTTTTTTTTATAATAGTGTGTGGGCTCACCAGAAAGACAGAGAGAGACAGAGAGACAGAAAGTGGGAAATCATCCCCTGGGGGAATGGCCACACCCCATAATCCCTTCTCCTCCATTCTCCTCATGGGATTGTGGGCATGCACACACACGTGTCCGGTGTGAGTTTAAGCCACAGGGTCTGGTACTCAAACTGTGGTCAACCACGAGGGAGTCCAGTGACATAGCCATTACACCAACTGCTAGTCCCAAAGATACCCTTTAATTTCCCCCTCTAACAGGTGATACCAAGCAGTCTTAGTTCTGCTTCTAGAACCAAAGCTATGTGTGACCTAGAGTACCTCTATCCTGTTCATGACTGAGAACTCAAGAGTTTAGCACAATTGAAAACTTCTTATAAACTTGTGGAGTAAGAGAGTAAATGAAAGTGTATTTTGATTGAATTCAGCAGTGAATTCAGTCTAGCAAAGTATTGAACTTATCTTTTTTACTAGTTGCTTTACTTCATTGGTCAACTGTTTTGAAATAATAGTGACTAAATATATTTTAGTTAAAAGATTGAATTGAACAGTTTGGTAACTTACAATAAACAGATGTCTATTGACTGCATTTTTTAGTTCTGAACCAATTATCATGAATATTATCTGATTCTAGCTCTATAGTTATTTTGTGTTTATGTGGCTTTAATATCTGTGAACCTTTAATCTTTTTAGTCTAAACTTATAACTCTGCCATGAACACTTACACAAAAACCACAGCTCACTAATAAGAAGAAACTATCCCCTTCCTCATTTCTTTGTACACATACTCTGATAACTGTAATAATATGAATGGAAATAAAGAAGAATCTCTATGACAGTTTAATTGAGTTCAGCAGATTTTTACAGGTCTTAAGACTATTGGTATATTATATACTTAAGTAATAGCAGGAATAATAAGCAATAATTATTTGTGTTCACATGGTAGGTAGGAGGAAAATTTCCTTCTTTTTCTCCTTTATTAGGAGAGAAGGACAAAAAGAGTTAGAAATTAATGTTTCAGGAATGGACAAAAAGAGATATTCTGGGAGAAAGGTTGACATGGATATGATCTCAGAAACTCTGCGAACACTACAGGAAACTCATATATTGCCTTCTGAGCGACTTAAATGAAAGCTTCAGTTCAACTATTTCAGTTGATAACTGCGAGATAATTGTTTAATATGTCATGTCCACTTCTATATATAATCAGAGATAGACAGTATATTTAACAAAGAGCTCAGATGTCATCAGATTCTGTCAGATTTAGCATATTTAATGAAGATCTCTTAAAACTTTAGATTTATCAAATTAGTGAAGGATGTGTGCTCACATACTCCAGTCACCAGTCAGGTACTAGAAAAAAAAAAAGAAAAGCCAACAAGTGTTATATGTTAATAAACAGAATTAGGACTCATCAACCTGTCATAAAAAAGAGAATTGATTACTTACTTGAAATTTGGCAATGCCCCCCAAATTAATGTAGATATTTTTAGAAAAAAAGAAAATGATTAAATTCAGTGATCTAAACAAAGTTTAAGTTGAGAAAAATAGTCAAAGAGAGCCACCACACACAATCTAAATGGAACAGCAGTTAATTCAATGATTTTATCATTAATATTATAAAAGTGTATCACAAACTTTTATTTTTTTCTAAGAAAGAGTTTTTGCTATAGAACATGTGCACAAGCTGGAGAGAGAGACAGAAAGCAAGAAATCACCTCCCAAGGGGGATGGCCACACCACAATCCCTTCTCCTCCATTCTCCTCTGAGGATTTTGGGCATACATATGCATGCACTCACTTTGAGTCTTACGAAGCCAAGTCTGCAATTTGAATCGTGGTCGACTACATGGGAGTTCAGCAACGTAACCATTATGCCATCTGCTGGTCCCTATCACAACTTTTATATAAGGTAAGTAAATGACTATGAAATATGAAGTGGCATTTAATACAGCTGAAGAGTGGTTGTATAAAGCAATGTGGTCATAATTAGAAATTTAAAAGAAAGAAAATAGAAGCTTAAAAAAAAAGAGCTACCCCACAAATTGGGATAGGCTTGATCTCATGTATAAATTTAGTCACTGACTTTTAGAGGTGCAACTTTGTGAAGGGTTACAGAATAAGAGAATTAAGAGTTAACAGTCTCTGCTGTAGTATTTGTAGTTCTCATGACTTTTGTAGTTTTTGGTAGTATAGAGGAATAACTGATAATTTGCACGTTTTGCTAAATGAATGAGAGTGCTATCTATAGAGATAAAGACTCACGTTTAACATTTTAATGTTGAACAAACAAAAAGAGAGTTGCAGACTGGTAAGTGCAAAGGAGACTAAAGCAAACAGTATAATGTTAAGAATGGTTTATGAATACATTAGGGTAGTAGCCCCTCCAGACAAAAAGGAGATAAAGGAGTGTACAGATGAATTTCATCATCGTGGCAAATACTGACTAAACAAAAAAAAATTGAATATTCAAATTGTTGCTTTTTAAATGCTTAATAATTTCTAGGGCTATAATATCATTTTACATCTGGAATATTTGTGCTGTAAAAAAGTTAAAGGAACAAAGAAAATGACAATATGTAATTCATCTTCCGAAAAAAAGCCAAAGAGAATGTTATACTAATGTCTGCAATTGCTTATTGACCTCTGTGAATAGAATTCTAGGTTGGATGGCCATTGCTTTTTGGCTGATACATTTTTGTCTAAAAAGTGTTTGTAGTCTCAAGGTACCACCATACAAAAGAAAATTGAAGGAGGCTGCAATTCTAGGTAAGGTTTCCTACTTCTTAGGATATTTTGTGTAAATAGCTTTACTTTCTGTTGATCAAGTTCTCTCTGCTGTAAACTTTCATGTAATTGTAAAAAAAGAATTCAACTCAAAGAAAATCAAAGTACATTCATTTTCATTTAATAGCTAAATATTGAAAAAGTGTAATTTCATATTATTACAAGCTTCTTTGAAAGAACTAATCACTAATGCTTTGTTATAGAACTTCAACTTTCCAAAGATACCCTATCAGGGTAACCAATTAAAGGAGACCATTAAGGAAATATATTGCAATTAAATTTACATTCAACAGATAGGACTTGTTGGTAGATAAGAGGAATCATTTAAATGTGGGCTATTTATTTATTTTTACATTTTTATCATGTTGATTATCACAGCATGAGGTATTCTTTTAGATTAAAAACATAGCGAAATGTTAAATTTAAAAAATGAAAAAGCCAATATGCACAATTAAACAATTATCACTTTCAACCTAGACTCACAAATGAAAATTAATAGGTAAGACAAGAGCACATAAACACTTAGGGGGTCTCAGTTATACTCCTTGCCTCTGTGGAAGCTCCATTAACTTGAAACCTTGGATTGTTATTAAGAAATTACAGTCTTGCCGGAGGAAGGGAGTAGAGTTATGTTTGTTCATAAGTCTGGGATATATGTTCCTCATGATGTGGGTAGGCATTCTCCCCTCATAGGTGGAGTAGATATATGTCTTAACATGTGGCATTTAATAAATCCACTATTCACTTCCTTTCTCCTCAAATGTTTTCAAATTCGATTAAAGAGCATGTAGTAAGTTTATAATTTAAGGTGAAATCCAAGTTTCAAATATGTAGCAATGACAGAGAAAAAAGAAAAGGGTAAAAACAGCAAGAGCAACAACAAAAGCACTTCATGCAGTCTCAAAACGCAAATTATACACTTTCATGAACTGAAAATGGGATGGAAGCAGAAAACTGAGCACGGCAATGGTATCTGGTCTGCTGGTCTTCAAGACTGTGAACAGATAATGACAATGCTATTTAGTAAAGAATCATTCACCTGAAGCCAGAGGACAATGGTCAGAGTATTCTACTTTGAAACGAGCTTAAAAAAATTAGAAACGCAAGAATCTAGAGAAGCTTATGGACAAGGTCAAAGCTATGTGAACATAAAATGCAGCAAGTCACAGCTGGATGAATAAAGGAATATGCTCCAAAATTCTTAATTGTTTGACAGGAAAGAAATCTGAAATACAACTATGAGGATCAAGACCAGTAAAAAGGATGG
The DNA here is from genome assembly GCF_000334495.1 of Tupaia belangeri chinensis. Classification (NCBI taxonomy): domain Eukaryota; kingdom Metazoa; phylum Chordata; class Mammalia; order Scandentia; family Tupaiidae; genus Tupaia; species Tupaia belangeri. Next base: position 1,869,978 of record NW_006160212.1, read on the forward strand.
GAAAAGTTGAACCCTGACAGGTAAGAGAATTGAGGATTAAGTGAAAAAGAAAAAAGCTAACACTGACACACATAAGCCTTTGGACTCAAAAATAGCATTTAACCCCAAATAGCAAAAGTAAATTATAAATACATATATAGTATAATTTAGCAAATATACATAATTTACCTAGGATGGATTAATTTTATAAAAATGTCTTAAAATAGAGCCATCCAGTAACACTGTGGTAACATGATGCTCTGTGATGCTGGGCCAACACTGGATACCCCTGGGTTTTCATCTTTGAGTCCTCCCTGTTCCATTAAGACAAATGCGTGTGCCCATGATCCCAGCTGGACGAGGGTAGAGGTGAATCATGGCCTAAAGACCTTGTAGGGATGTGTCCTATTTATCTTTCTCTCTCTCTTTCAGGAAAAATAAATAAATAATATTTTATAAAAAGTCTTAAGGTAGTTTAATAATGCTTAATTAGAATAAAATAAAATTTAAACTTCCCTCAAAAAAGGTAAAATAAACAAAGTCGAAAGGTAACACATGGCAAAGAAATTATAATTCATCTAAATGACAAATAATTATTTTGTGATCAATCTTAGGAACTTCGCAAACAAGACAAAGACAAACAACTTGGGGCCAGCAGTTGGCATAATGGCTATGCCGCTGGACTCCCATGTAGTCAACCGTAGTTTGAGTTTCAGACTCGGTAGCTTAAACTCAGACCAGGCACATGTATGTGCGTGCCCCAGATCACTAAGGAGAATGGGGGAGAAGGGATTGTGGCGCAGTCATCCCCCCGTGGGGGTGATTTTTTGCTTTCTGTCTCTCTGTCCCTCTCTGTCTTTCTGGGAAGCCCACACACCCTTTAGCAAAAACGACTCCAGAAAAAAAAAAAAAAAAGATAACTCAAACATTATAAACACATGGCACAGAAAAGAAATAGGAGTTGGCAAAAGATATGAGATGATGCTCAACCTACATGCTATTAAGTAAATATAAATTAAATCAAACTATCTCCTCCATCTGATCGTAAAATATCTTGATATTACTATAAGTTGAACATGTTGTCTCTGCTAGTACAACATATTGTAAAAGTTACAGACAATATTATTTGTCTATATATACATTAAAATTAATAATATAGTGTGATAATACAATAATAAATAATATAATTAAAATATGAAAGGTAAAAAAGGGAAAGTAATTTACCATTTGATTATGTAGTTTAATACATAAAATGTTTGCGCACGATTGAATAATGCCAGGCATTTGCATTGGTATCACCATGAAATGACAGCAATAAATACAAATCCTGGCATTTTTACCCAACGTTTAAATTACTATAGGCATTGTTGTCATTATTGATGTATTTTTCAAAGTACTGACCAATGTTTCGTATATATTTGTACCTCTCCCTCCTAAACACAATATGTACCATTGTACAGATGCCATCGTGGCTCAATCATTGAAAATTCAGAGTATGAGAAACCTAAGCAAAAATACTTTGAATGTGTACAAAAGCCAATTTATACTTTAGTACTAATTGTGGTGGTAATAATTATACACATGTGCCTTTTTTTTTTTAACTTTCATGTGCATGCTGTTACACTTTCAAATATTTTTTGAGGAGCAGAATAATCCTTTTCATGAGGGACCGTCACATGCATTGACAAATTGTTAATCATGTCACATTTCTAAGCACCACCAACTTAATGCTAGTAGTGGTTTGCGATCATTATGCCAATCCCAAACTTCCTCAGAAATTTCCAAATGCTTCTTAGAAAAAGGTCCCACCATCTGTGAAAAGTGCTGACATAGAGCAAAAGGGATCAGGATACTGATCAGGATAGTGATTGTGATATAAATCAGTGCAACTTCCAGGGTGGTATGTTAATTCATAATAAATGTAAATGCATCCTTCTCTAAGACCGAGCAATTCTACTTGCAATCATAACACTCTAGAAAACCCTAACTCATGACTTGGGGAAGAATGTACGTGATTATTGCAGCATAGTTAAAAACAGGAGAAGGGATAAATACGTAATGATATATTCTTGCAATGGACTACATGAGAGATAGACAAATGAACGAGAGCTACATAAGCAAAATGGATCAATTTTGAAAACATAATACTGAGCAAAGGTTGAAGATGATGACCGTTTCATTCATTTTTTTAAAAATATAAACTTGATACTTTGCAGAGTTATAGAAACATACACATGTAGTAAAGAAACAATGACACACGTACTGTTGGGGTAGCTTCTTTCTCTAGGAAGGGAGGGCGGGGAATCTATTATCTTCCTAAGTAAAAGTTTTGAAATGAATTGTGTCAAAATGCTTGTGTTGTTAGTCTGCTATCTATGAGATACAAAAAAATATTATCTATAATACTATGAAGTTATTTTTGAAGCTATACTGTTTTAGTTAATAAGAGCCAATATCCCTTTCATAGCATGGAGATATATTGGTAATGAGAAAGAAATCCATTTTTTTTCATGTCTCTCATCCTATATTTGAAATATGTTCTTACAGATAAATTCTCTTGCAAGTGGATTTAGATAGCTTAAACTTTTCCTACATTATGTGAGATCCATACATTTTGACTGACAATGTATCTTTTCTTTTCTCAGTTTCTCATATAATCTCTAACTTGTGTATCATGTGTTGGAAATTCTTATTTAAATAGCAGAATGTGAAGGTAGATTATGTGTGAAAATAAACCCAGATGAAATGACTGCTCTATGCCAGGGACTTCCCCTCCACACACAGGGGATTTATTCAGGGGTAGTGCAAAGGGAAATAATGTTTTGCCAAAATAAAGGTGTTTTCTATCATCTCCCAACCTTCAAAAAGTAGGCATCATTAATTTTATAGGACATCTCTAAGTATTTCAAACATTCTGCAATATACAGTGGAGGCAGATAACCTACTTAGGTTTAATTTTTCTTTTTTAAAATTGCAAAATTCTATACAATAAGAAATTACACACAGTATGGTATATTTAAAGCATTGCCACAGCTGTTGAAATAAGTATTTTCTTTTTTTAATTTGAGCTTTGTTTTTTTCTTGCCTTTTTCCCCTCCATTTTTATTTAGGTATGATTGCTAAATACATTATAGATGTAGATATAGCTATAGACATGTACAACATTGTGTTTTGATACAACATACATTATGAAAAGAGGATCTCAGTCAAGTTTATTAACATGTCCACATGTCCATTTCTTTTCTCTCTGTTGTGAGAACATTTAAGATCTACTCTCCTAGCAAATTTCAAATATACAATTGGTAGACATTATTACATAAAAATCACAAAGCTGCACATTAAAACTTCTAAACTTTTCCATCCTGTATAACTGAATCTGTACCCTTGAACAATACTTCCTTATTCCCTGTCTGCATCTCCAGAGCCTGGTAACTACCATTCAACCCTCTGTTCTATGAGCTTAACTTGTCACATGTAAGTGAGATCATGCAGTATTTGTCTTTCCATGCCTGGCTTATTTCATTCAGCATAATGTCCTCTAGGTTTAACCTGGTTGTCTCAGATGACAGGCGTTTCTTCTTCTTAAATTAAATAATATTCCAGAGTGTGTGCGTGCGTGCGTGCATGTGTGTGTGTGTGTATACATCGTATTTTCTTCGTTCATCTGTCAGTGGACACTTTGATTTTATATTTTGACTATTATGAATAATGCTGCAGTATACATGGGAAGTGTAGAGATCTTTCAAAATTCTCATATCATTTCCTTTAGATATATGTATACCCAGAACTGAGATTGCTAAATCATAGTTTTAATTTTTAATACTTCCTACTACTTTTCATGGCTACTGTACCAAATTGAATTCCTACCAGCACTGTACAAGGATATCCTTTTCTCCATATTTTCCACATTCTCACAAATGCCTTTTATCTTTTACCTTTTGGATAATAGTCATCCTAATTGTTATGAGGTGATACTTCATTCTGGTTTTGATTTACACGTCCATGGTGATTAGTGATGTTGGACATTTTTTTCTTATACCTGTTGGCCATTCATATATCTTCTTTTGAAACTTGTTTATTGAGTTTTGGAAAATTGCAGACTAGCAGCAACTTCACAGGAAACAGCATAAACTCCATCAGTTTGTATTTGACCTCTCAAATACAAACCATTGTGCCATGCAGAGCAATGGGAGGAAAAGAGGGTCTAGGAGAATAACAGCATCAAGACAATGGACGAAAATGAGGATCTATTCATGCTATTTTGCTCATGACTTTGGATTAAGTCAATTCCAAATTAAACTATTACTTACACTATATTTTCTTCATGAACACTTAAGATATCAATAGACTAGATACTCTGAGGGAGACCTAACTTACAGCTAAAGTAAAATTCTGGAACTCAGCATATGCAAGTCACTTAAGAAGCACCTCTTAAAAATATAGGTCCTATTGTTACCTAGGTATACTATTTATAAGAGTATTTAATAAATTTTGCTAAATGAATAGATTTAACTGAATTTGTCACACTAGGGCACCATGCTTCATTTACCCTGACAGTCGGCTACCATCATTAGCATTAGATGTGGTTTTAGAGTTGCAGGAATACCAATCACAGTGACAATTCAGAGATTAACTTTATGAGAAATACCAATTTATATTAAAGCCTATTTTGCATTGTCCTTATTGATTTATCAAAAACTTCATTAAGGTACTTTCAGATAAAATCAGTTCCAGTATGTAATATAAACTTTATATTAATCCCAAATTTGCCATTTTTAAAACATCTAGGGAGGATACTCTATGCAAAGTAATAGATGTCTATCAAGTGTATTTTATTCCCATCCAACAATTATAATCTTCAATTCCTATGCCTAATATTTAGTCTTCAGTTAGTCACTAATTCATTCATTTGATCGCCAGCCAGTTAATAAATGTAAGTTAAGTACCATGCCTCATTATAGGTACTCGGAACAGACCAGTGACAAACAACATAAAAATGCCAGTCCTCTTGAAGAGATTCTTAAGGGAGATAGATAATAAACCAAAAAAAGTATGTAAACACATACACACACACACACACATAATTATTATCATCTATCTATCACCTATCAATCTATCATCTATCAAATTATGTCGAACCATACAAAGAGCTAAGAAGAAAATAAAGGAGACGAGTAAGAGACTCTGTGTGTGTGTGTGTGTGTGTGTGTGAAAAAGAGAGAGAGCAAGGAGAAAGAGAAAGCAAAAAAGAGAAAGAGAGAGAGGTGATAGGATGCAGTTTAGATAGGGTGACCAGGAAGGGTCGTTGTGAGTAGGTGAAAAGTTAAATGAAGACAGAAAACAATCTGTGTGACTACCTAAGAAAAGAGCTTCATAGTTGCTATGAATCTCAAGACTGGGAGTGCATGATGAATTCAAAGACCAAGACAATGACAGCATAAAGACCTCAGATGGCTGCCTGCACCCCAGAGTAAGTGTCTCCCTCTTATCTATCACCTGGACCGTCTTCTCAGTTTTCCTTACCACGCCTCTTTTTAATTTACAAAAACTAGGACTATGAAGAAGCATTCTTATTTGTATTTATTCTTAATTTTTTTTTTTTTTTTTTTTTTGCCAAAGGACATGTGTGCTTGTTGAAGAAAGACAGAAAGAAGGAGAAAGTACTCTCTATGAGGGATGGTCATGCCTCAATATCTCCTCCATTTCTCCCTCCTTTGGGATTTTGGGCATGTATGCATACACAGCCTGTGTGTTTCTCAGGAGAATGAGTACAAGACTGAAACCATGAAGTCACCTCTGCGGGATCTGACTACCTTAACCACCAGGCCATGGAGTTGGCCTGATGCATTCTGGTTTTAAACAAGGAACAGTGACATGTAAGCAATTCAGTTTAGTTCTTTTTTTTTTCTTATGCCCAGAAGTTTCAGCCATCCATTTTCCCCAGTCTCCCCTACTCAGCAATTTGTCCTCACCAGCAGGTGGCATGGTGGTTAAGGTGCTGGACACTCCCACGTAGCAGACCATGGTTTGAGTCCTGGATCTGGTGGCTTGCTATCTCGATTTCCATCTCTCTCTCTCTGTGTCTCTCTCTGGTTAAATTAAAATAAATGAATGAATGAATAAAAAATAAATAAATAAAAGAATTAAAATAAAAGAATTTTTTTTTTTTTACCGTTTCTTTTTTTTTTGGAGAGTTTTTTTTTTTTTTTTTTTGCTATAGGACATGTGTGCGCTCCAGACAGAGAGAGACATAGAGACAGAAAACGAGAAATCACCCCCCAGGGTGGATGGCCATGCCGCAATCCCTTCTCCTCCATTCTCCTCTCGGGATCTTGGGCACACACACACGCACCTGGTGTGAGTTTTAAGCCACTGGGTCCGGGACGTGAACCGTGGTCTACTACATGGGAGTCCAGCGACATAGCCATTACGCTAACTGCTGGTCCCCAAAATAAAAGAATTATTAAAAAAAAAAAAGTTTGCATAGTTTGAACTGTTTTTGGTCCTTCAAATAGCATGTTCTTTATCAATATTAAAAGGAGTTGCATCTCTGCCTCCAAAAAGACAATTGATTCTACATAAAGGAAACAGGTATCTGAATTCTACTTGTTTTTTATGAAATATTTATTGCCAAATTGTATTCTCAGACTAAAGAAATTGTTTAGAGAGGATTAAAAAAATGGCATCGATTTAGTTTTAGCACAATATACAAAGATTTTTTTTAAAATGCTACTTGAAGGTTATGTGGTTTGTTTGTGCAAATAATCTCTGATTTATATGGATTTGTTTTTCAGTGATCACAGTTGTACCTAAATATATGCTTTGGCTATACAATTGTTTTGAAGTACCAGACACATTTTGAATTTGCCTTATCCTGAACAGACTAAGGCAACTCATATCCTAATTGTTAACCCCTGTCTATATAGTGTTATTAGAATTTTTATGTTCTCATTCAATTAATTATTATTATTATTTTTAGAGAGATTTTTGCTATAGGTCTTGTGTGTTCACCAGAGAGACCGAGAGAGACATCGCCCCCTTCAGGAGGAATGGCCATGCCACAATCCCTTCTCTTCCATTCTCCTCTTGGGATTTTGGGCACACATGCACATGCACACATGCTAGCATGAGTTTTATTCCACCAGGTCCGGAACTCAAACTGCAGTCGATTATGTGGAAGTCCAGCAATGTAACCATGATGCCATCTGCTGACCTCTTCATTCAATTAATTATTAAGACACTGGCAAAGCCTTGTTTCTTTCTATGTCTGTTCATACATTATTTCAAACTGTTATAATTACTGTGACCTTGAAATAAATTCAATCTGATATTATCAGCTGCCTCTATCCTGACTATATTAACTTTACATTTATAATGGTTTTAAAATACCTCTGTTTAGGTTCCAAAACATATCTCGTTTATTTTAAAAAAAATCCTTTATTGAGTTATAAGTCATATAAAGTATAATGATTTTTTAAAGAATTATTTATTTATTTTACTTCATTTGTTATTATTATTTATGTATTTATTTATTTTTTGACCAGAGAGAGACAGAGGGCAAAAGAGAAAGTGAGAAAGCAAGTTGACAGGGCCAAGACTTAACCCACCATCAGCTCTGTGGGAGTCCAGTACCTTAACCACCATGTCACCTGCTGGTCCCAAAGTATAATAATTTTAATTGTATAGTTTAATAGATTTAACCAAGCTTGTTACCAATCAAACTAATTTCAGCTACTACTTCTTGCAGTCAATCAAATGAGAGACAGGGCCTAGAAATGAAGGGAGATTATTTCTATAAAGATTACAGGAAAATAGTCAGTACTATCAAACTAGAAAAGCTCTACATGTTCTCTATCTTTATAGGTACAAGATCCAACATCTGCAAATAATTTCTCACCTCAATCAGAGTCAATTGCTTTCTTCTGAGTAGTTATCCTGAGTTTCTAAAATATTCATTCCTGACTTCTCTTCTGACCATTCCTCTAACAGATCTCTCTATTACTCCACACTTGATCAGATTGTTCTGTTAGAGGCGTTTCCTAATTTCAATATGGTTCCATCCTGTTAACTGGCTTCAGTGAAACCACCACTGTATTTTAGATAGAAAACATTTTCATCACCTAAAATGTTCTTTAATGCCCCTTCCCAGTAAATCACCCTTCACCTCTGGCCCCAGGCAATTGCTGCTCGGCTATCCATCACTACAGATTATATTTTTCTTTTTTAGTGTTTTACATTAATGACACAATACAGCGAGTGCTCACTTGTGTCTGAATTCTTTCACTCATTATAGTGTGTTCAGATTGATTATATGGTTGTGTCCATTAGTAGTCTGATTTCTTTTATTTCTGAGTGGTTTTCTTATTGCCGAGTATGTCACAATTTGTTTATTCACTCATCTGTGGGTAGGAATTATCAGAATTATTTCTAATTAGGGGGCATTATGAGTAAAGCTTCCTTAAACAATATATGCAAGTCTTTGTCTCATCATGTTTTTGTTTCTCTTATACTTAGCACTGTGATTCTTGTAAAACTCTTTTCCTAAGTATTTGAACCATTTTAAATTTCCACCAGAAATGCATGAGAGTTGCAATTACTCCACATCTTTTCAAACACTTTATGTCATTAATATATGTGTATTTGTGTCGGTGTATATTAATTTTAGCAATTTTAATGAGAGTGCAGTAGTATCTAAGTATTTTATTTATATTTCCCTCAAGGCTAAGGAGGTTGAATATTTTTCAGTCCTTTCATGTGCTCATTTGATATTTGTGTAGCTTTAGTTCTGTTGCGTGCTGTTTACCCTAGGGTGGGCGCCACCACGCCCTCTGTTGTGCTGTTTAACACTTACCAGCTGTGAAAGATTTAATTTGTATGTGGGTATATGTATAGCAAACCTCAAATGAATTGTCATATATGTGTTGTAAACATATTCTCCCAGTATACGCTTTGCCCTTTCATTTTGTCAATAGTGTCTTTCAAAAGCAGATTTAAAGTTTCTTTTTTTTTTTTAATGAGAAATAAACCAAGAAAGATAAACTTTCTCAACAGAGTCATGCCCATGATTCTCCTATACTTAAGACTTTATTAAGCCTAGACCACATGTATGCATGTCCAGAATGTAAGTAGACCTGGAATCAAACCATAATTTTTCACATGGTCTCCAACACTGAAAAGCATAGTGTTACCCCTGCACCACTGTAACTGGGCCAGATTTTAGTTAATGATGGACCATTTATTATGTGTTTTATTCCATGATTTTTGTTTCCTGGGCTCTACATTAGAATTTTTGTTTTCCTCAAGAAGGTAAAAATTTTATCTTCATTTTCTTCTAAAAGTTATATATATATATATATATGTATATTCCATAAAAAAAAGAGACAAGCATCCTCAACTGGATCCACCCCAGTCTAAACCAGTCAGAGCCATGGGGACATACCTACATGTTCTGCCACACCCTGGAGGTCCCGGACCAGGACCTTTCCCATGTGGGTCTAGTCGTATTACCACTGTGCTACCACCTGGCCCCCATTCTCTCGTTTTGAGAACCAAATGCCCGCAAATGACTCTCAAGCTTTTTTTTTCCCCTTCTTTTTTTTTCCCCAGAAGGTCATTTGGTTCTGAGCTTCGGCCCCTAGAGCAGCCCTTATCTCTCATAGCTACTTCTGAAGCAGAGGCAGGTAACCAACCCCGTTGCTTGGCTCAGCTCTTCCTAATGGGTTTCACTTTTGTTCCACTTACGTTTGCCAAGAGCAGAAATGGAAAGACTTGAGCTCCCATCTTTTTTTTTTTTTTT